>NW_020455486.1:458546-614760 GCF_003342845.1 Nothoprocta perdicaria
GTTGTACCCTGTGCCTGTTGTGCCTGTGCCTGTTGTGCCGGTTGTACCCTGTGCCTGTTGTACCTGGCTGTAAGGGCTGCGTGCTGGAGGCCTCGGCTCTGCCCCTTATCCTTGTGCCGCTGCTGACAGGAGCCAGTCACCTCAGACACGAGCGCTGGCTAAAGGGAGACGTGGCCTACGCCACTGCTCCTCAAAATGCCTGGGGAGCATTTTTTTTTTTTAACAAAAAAACATTGAGATCAGGATTTCAAAGCTGGCATTGGTGTGATAATAGAAGCGATAAATCGTGATATGTTCATAAGTAGGAATGAAATATTTTTTGTGGTTGAGGTGTGATTATTTTCATATTTGAGGTGTGATTATGGTGTATATATATATATATATAGGAGGTGTAACAGTGTTAGTTGGGATGTGAAGTTCCTTGCTGGGAATAGAAATCTGTTTAGTTTGGTCTTTGCTTGCCTTGGTGCCGTCGGGGTTATGCACATTGAAAGGGAAGAAGGCAGAGCCAGCTCATGAAGAGTTGTGCTGTACACTTCCATTTTTTCAACATGACGACCAGCACGTGTGATAAATAAAGCTGTGCAGATGGGAAATAACAGTGGACAAAGACCAGCTTTCTGACCGAAATCTCAAAAGCTGGGCAGCACCCATTGCCTGTTAGCGAAGAGCTCTGCAGCATTGCAGTGCTGCATTAGTGCTTGTGCTTGTCACAGTTGCTTATTGCACCCACAGGCCTCCGCAGCAGCGCTGCAGAGAACTGCCAGGGCCCAGTCTGTGAGAGGGGCAGAAGCTGATGCTGGAAAGAGCCACCTTACATGAAAGAGCAAAGGGCAGCATTCAAGCTAATGTGACAGGACATTGCACCGGGCACCCGTTCTCAGTATAACTAAAGGGATTTTGCATAAGGGACTCCTAAATTAGCATCTTCCAGGAAACCTGCTGGCTTTTTTTTTTTTTTTTTTAATTTTATTTAAGGTCCTTGTACACTGACGCACACATTCCTGGAAAATGTCAACATCAGCAAGCGGGAGGTTAGTGGGTAAATTTTGTTGACATGTTCCAGTGAATGACCGAAGGAGGAAATATGGAAAAGGTGGAAAATGAGAATGGGAGGCCAACCTGCCCGCAGAAAGAGGAATAACAGGAGAAGGGTTTGAGGCCAGGGAGAGAGAAAACACTATGATGTGTATTTAAAATTTTAAGAATAGAATTTACCTCGATGCCTATACGAGGTTTAAAGCACATGTTCCTGTGGAATTAGGAGATTAAACAGAACCTTACTCTTTTAAAAAACTCTTTTTTTTTTTAGGGGTATAAAGTAGTTTTTGGACACTTAACATATCTTAGGACCCCTGTGTGCAGCAGGCAGTGGTGGGGTAGGTTCTCGTAGCTTGATGTGCTAGTTCAAATGTTTGTGTTGCTGCCTGTTTCCCGCAGGCTGTGCGGGCGGATGGGCTGCGCTGTGGGTTAACCAGGCTGCCTGCCACGGACTCCCAGGCTTCAACCTGCCTTTTACCTGCTACATGTGAGCATCCCTGTGCACATTAAACACACTTTGTTCAAAATTTATATGTATGCTTAGCATTAGTAATGATACCTTACTATACATATAGCTCATATACTTAATACCTAAATAGTGTAATAGGTATTATAAGATTTTCTGTGACCTTCACAGATGAAAACATAATTGACAAGTGTAATCTCAACACTAAAAAGCAGTTCTTTTCCTCTTTCCTTCATGAAACGATTAAATAAATGATAATAATAATATATTGGTTATTGTATTTCTCTGTTGATAGGAATTTATAACCCAGAATAGAATTGTGAATAACATAGTATTTTTTCGTAGTGAAACAAGGTCCTTTTTCAGGATGATTAAAACTTTTATTAACAATGACATCCAGAATTTTAAAATACTGCATCACAAAAYATTATACTTGAGGCTCGTGAACAATTTGTGTCTAATTATAAAGAACACTGTGTAAGCTGAATTTGATACTTTTTTGGAAGTCGAGGTTAAGGTTGAGCAGGAAGGAAAACAGGGTAATGAATTTGCTGAGGGGAAGAACAGATAAGTAGTACATAAATATAACTTCCCCAGACACAGACTTCACGTTGGGCTACCTGACCTGAAGCTAAAATTAATMCAATTTATGGCTATTACTGCACAAGATCAGAAGAGCATCTCGTTCAGAATTGGCAGCTGTCTAATATTACACAGTGGTAGTTATCCACAGTCTGCTGCCTGCAAGAAGGTGCCACGCTGGGCACCTCTTTGGTGAGGTCCCTGTTATTTCCTCGAGGTTGAAATGCAGGGTCCTCCGTTGTGCAGCTCTCAAACCCAGAGCGCCCTCCCTGCCGAGACCCTCTTTGGGGGGTGACTTTGCTCCTGCTCTACAAGAACGTGAACTGAGCAGGAGAAAACAACAGCCCAAAACATTTTCTRTCTTTTGGTTACTCTGAAAAGCAGTAGTTGATGTCTCTGGTTGAAAGTACAGAGAGCAGCTTATTGCCAAAAGCTTGCTTTTCTTTATCAAGACTCCAGCAGCAGGACTGCTTTAAGTTACAGATGTCTTGAATTTGAAACTTGCTAGAGAGCCACAGCAATTTTAAGATAAGGTTGAAGTTTCTCTTCCAAGAGGAGCATCTGATAGTCCRTGGGATTTATGGAAGCATACAAAATGTGTCTCCATTTTATGCTTAGTATATATTTATTTATGCTATAGCTCTGTTTGCTAAAGTGTGTGTGAGAATGCATAAAATCCATGCGTATAACATTGCTTAAAGAATGCAGAAAGAGCGTGTTCTGCAATCCAGAGGTTTTGGGTGTTTTTTCTCAGTAAGCACGTTGGCTCTACTTGAGTTTCCTGCACCTGGTCGTAAAACAATAGACAATTCAACTTGGACCGTATAATACAACCTTCCAAAATTTTGAAGTGTGTTATAAATAACTTCCTTGGAAGCCAGAACGAGACTAAAATGTTCTCGTTGTTACTTCTTCCCTAACATGCCTTGGAAAATCTTGTGCTGTTAAAATATCCTAAGGTAGCCGAGGAGTTTGGAAGCTGATACCCTGTCTTTAGTTTCATGAAAATGCCGGTGTTACCAATCGGGTATTGAGTTACCTTCTTTCAGATAGGGGACTTTTTGCTCCCCTCATCTGTTTTGAAGGTTTTCCCTGCCCCCTTCAGTAGGGATGGGATGCTCCAGTGGAAGAGGTCGGCCCCCGGGCCTGGGATGTGCCCAGGGCTCTGTGCCGGTGCCGGAGGAGCTGCCACCGCCAGCCCAGGCTGCCCGCGGTGGGGACGGGGGCTGCAGGGTCACCTTGCCCTTTCCCACATCGCCCATCATGTTCCACAAACACCTGTGTCAGGAAAATACCCGTCGGGCTGGCCCTTTCGGAGAGCAGATCTTGGGGAAGAACAACAACAAAACTGACTGTTAGTAGCAGAGGAGAAAGAAAGCCGGAAAGAAGAGTTTGGGATCCTGTGAGCTGAGTGTTGAACACCGGCTCTTCGCAGAGAGCGCAGGAACACCAGCTGGCCATGCATTCGTTTTTGTTTCAGAATAGTATCTGAGTGGTAAACAATTTAATAAACTTTCCATTTTAGTAGGTTTTAAGCCTTTTCTAAAAGACGGTTGTAAATCATGTCAAAAAAGATACGTATAATTCTCTGTCTCTGGTATGCATCAAAAATTTTATTGTTTAGAGACTTCATTTTTTTTCCTGTGGTCCTAATGGAAGTGCTGACCCTTTAGAACAAAAAGCCCTCGTATCTGTGGGTGGGAAAGCAGGGTATATGAACACTCCCAAGGCAGTCTCTGTTGTGTTTGAATTTGCAGGAATCTGCTGCTTTCACACTGAGGAAAAAGTCTTTGGGGAAGATGTGCCGTTTCTTTGAAGAGTTTTCTGAAGTTGCTTTTCCTCTGTCCCTTCTCATCTTGCTTTCCTGGAGATTTGCCTTATTTGAGGCTATTGATACAAGTCAGTCTAAACCTTTAGTCTAGACAGATAAAATTGTTATTCGTACCAGCTCAGCTTATCTTACTCGCATTCCCTTCTACAGGTCCGTAGAACAAGTTAATTTATTTTGCTTTTCCTGGTGGCTTTTGCCTGCCTTTTTCTCTTTTTTTTTCCTCTCATGCAAGTGGTCCCTTGGTGGCTGAAATTGGTGCATTGGGCTGTGTCTGCAACGTAGCAGCAAAAGATGTGTCCGTGGGGATGCAGTCACGGCTGCGGAGCTATCCGAGCTCGCCTGGCCTCCAGAGGTGTGATGATATTGGTCTAGGAAAATGGCACGTCACTAGGAAAATGGAGTTAGATAGGCCTTTACCTATGGTGCTTATATAGGCATTTCTGTATGTACACGTTGTCCTGTGTAAAGGAACCCTAAAGCTGTTGTTCTGGAGCCCAGTCCCATTCTCCTCTTGCTTAGGGTTATGTCTCCCAGCAGGTAGGACAGGACGTATTGGAGCAATCTTGCTGTGCCTAAACATAAATAGCAGGAACAAGAGTGTTTGTCCTGACAGACCAGGCCTTAACGGGCCCCTGAGGATGATTCCCCTAAAAGGAACCTCAGGTCTATTATTTAAGAAAAAAGTACTTTCTTGGAAACTAGAAGGAGTTTTCATTTTGTTCCAGTAGACGTCTTAATTTTGCTGGCAAAAATAGGAGCCATTTTTCATCTGTCAATAACACTCCTCGCTGTTCTGCCCGCATCTGGAAATAATGGCCTTGTGCATCATCTTGCTTACTCCTCCAAGTTGAAAAATGTTATAAATTCAATATCAGGTGAGACAGACGCATTTGTTTACGAAACCTCTGAGGCTGGTGGCACACCAGTTCTCCGGGCAATCTATGGATAGAGGCATTTCAGGCTGAAAACACTTTGGAGGGAGTGTGTGTAGGGCCGTGGCCCGGAGCAGTAGGAAATCAGGCAGTGCACCGTGGACTTTCTCACTTGGGCTAATGTGGCCCAGGGCAGGAGGCTCTCTTGCAGCGTTCTTGAAAGATACCTCTTCTGTTTTCATTTCTTTTTCACGTTGTAAATTAATTATTGCTTTGTACTTCCCAAATGGTGAATGGGTCATTTGATCACAGAGTGGCCACACGCTCTAAAGACAGAGAAGAGAGGCGTGCTGTCCCACTGGCATCACTGCGCCCCGAAGTTGTTTCCCACTGATCTCCCTTTCCTTCAAAGTTTTTTGTCTCCCCTTAGTGTCCTGATACTTGAGGATGGCATGGGGTACTTTGGGATTTTGGTCTGCCCAATTCTTCTGTTCATATTTTCTTCACTTACCCTTTATGGGGGCTTTGCTTTTGCTGGTGGAAGTACCCAGGGTACTACCAGGGGTACTCAAGATGCAGCTGTTCAAAGAAACTTAACAGGAGTAAGCGACACTTCTTAGTTGCCATCTAATCCACTGTTAGAAATCTGCTGCTCTTGGAAATAGCCCACAATTCATATGTAAGAGCAAGAAAAAAAGCAAACATTTTGGTAATAAAGCATCTTCAAGATGCAGGACCATTGTCATTAATTTCTAATAGAAGATGATAATTTATTGACAGGAATGTCCATCTGTTCAAGTTAGTTACGTGTTAAGGCACTGAATTGGAAAGTTTCACAGCAAAAATTACAGGTGGTTTTATTAAAATAGTCTCTAAATTCACTCCTTTGAGTATGTTATCTGCAAGGTTACTATATAAAATATACAAAATGAACACTAGTTCGGGGGAGAAAAAATCCCTGTATTTTTCTTCTTATTATGGGATTCTGGTGATGCAGAACCAAGATTCCTCTTCAGTCTTACCAGAGGACAATTTACCTTTAGGTTTGGAAACAAGTTCATGGATTTTTCTAGTTAATTTTCAGTGGTCAGGAGATCCTCTTCTGACCTATCATCTTCTGACCAGGTAAGCCAAGGCGGAATACAACTCATAGTCAATGTGTCAGGCCAGATAATGCGTGAGCTGCCCTGGCTAGTCCTGCCTTTGCTGCTGCTTTCATGTTTGGGATGTGGCCCAACAAACGGCCTTGCTTCATGCAAGCAGGCAACAGAAGGAAAATTTTTTCACTATTTATTTATTTATTTTTATTATTTATTTTCTTAAATAAATACAAGTAGAGGTAGTTACTGCAGAAGTTACTGAGATAAGGGAATCTTTTAGCTGCCTGAAACTTAGACCAGGAAAAAAAATGATTAGTATCACTTAAAAATACTGACAGAGCCTTTTTGCATTGTCCAAAACTTTCATCTTTAATATTTTAGTTTTTCTTGGTGTAATTGCATTCACAGATTTCAAACCTTTTTGCATACCTCATACTTCTTTTTTTTAACTGAAATTCTGATTTCTCTTCTTTATGTTTTCCTGAGCACACACATAGCATGAGAGGGGGATGAAAAAGAACTCAGTGTAACCTCAGAATAAATATGTTTAKTTTTTTCTTCTTGTTTTTAAAATTGCACAACCCTTTTTTTTTTTCCCCCTTTGGTCAAATCTTCAAGATTTTTGTTGGAACAAATGATGATCTTTTCCCCCAACTAGCTCTGAGGAAGATAATAATTACARTGTGTGAAAGTTTTTACCTTCTTTTTTTCCTTGGAGTTGTTTATCCTTTAGAACATCCGCACTTTGTAGCTTCTTCAGTTCAGGTAGATCTGTTGACAGATCCACCTGACAGTTGTAATTATGGTAGGACAAGGTAAAGAAACAAAATCGTGATGTTATTCTTTAGACAGGAAGAAGGAACTAAGCCAAAGGAGGGAAGACGGAAGAAATGGGTAAATATGACTCGAGAGTTTCCTCTTTTCAATTCTGGTATCTATTCTTACTATAAATGATTACAGTTATTGTTTTGTTTGGGGGCATATACCTACTGAGGTGTGGATTTTGGCGCACTGTGCTTCATGTATTGTCAGGACTGACATGGGGCTGATCTCTGCAAACGCCTGCTCCTTCACGCTGAGCGTCTGGGGCTGCTGGAGCGAAACCCGTGGGTGTGAAAGCGCCCGTGCCTCGCTGGCCCTGTGCGTCCTGGTGGAGGCTGGGGCACACGCAGAGGTGCGGGAGAGATGTGTCCCCGCGATGTCTGGCTGGAGCTCCGAGCATCTCCTTGCAACACGCGGGCACCAGCCGTGGTCTGAGTCACTGCTGGAATCCAAGGGGATCCAAGGGCATCGGCTGCAAGGCAATCACTTGAAGACGCGAGCCCAGCTCCTACTGAAACCTGTTTCTGTGGCTTCAGCAATGCTYATGCTCAGCTCTGCGGGATTAAACCAGGTCGAGATGTGCTTAGGTGTTCTGCAGTCCCACTTCCCGTTGTGTTGCTGCCAGCGTGTAGGCGCYAAGCTTGAAAGAGTCACTGGGCTCTGGGAGTGTCTTGGGTTGATCTTGCTGCAGCCAGTTGTTYGAGGGACTGTTCCTGAGGGGTCCCAAGCAAGCTTGGGATTGGGAAGCCTCCTTAGAGCTGCTTGGAGGAGACCACATGTCCAAGGTAACTTAGACCTTGATGGATCCTTGAGTCATTTGTATTACCAAATTTGGCTACTCCGACCCTYGTTTATTTACCTAGTTTGCCCTTTTATTTTGTCCTGTTTCAGCCCTTTTTACATGTCCCATACAATGCTTAATGAGTAATAGAGTAAATGAGAGGTGGACTTGCCAATAACTCATCAGACATCTGATAATCATTGTTTGTCTTTTATTGACTGACSATTGATTACAGCAGTGCCCAGACAAAGAGTGTGGGACTAAATCCAGGGCGGAGGGACTGGGGTCCATTTTAGTGAATCTGCCTGTGGACTAAGTCAGTGGCATCAACATGTGAGCAACAGAGATCCTGCGGGTCTCCGCTGGGAGCTGCTTGGGGTCTGCCGCACTGGATGGACAGGAGCAGCACCCATTGTGACGGGGAGCATTAGCCCAGGGTCCTGACTGGCCACCCGTTTGTGGAAGCGCTTCTTTCGGTCCTCTGGGAAATCACAGGGTCACAAGTCACAAGGGTTATGTGGTTCTGCAGTGAGGAAATGTTCCTTCAAGTAAGTGCCCACCTTAAATAACTGTCTCAGTTTCTTGAAAGAGCCGTGAAAGCGTAGATTTTCCAGCAGTGACTCATGGAGATTTTAATTAAGGTAGCTAAGCATCAGCAGCCGAGGAGAAATGTGAGCTTCATTTAGGACCATACATTTAACTGAGACTTGCTGATCTTGATTTTGTCCAACTAAAGAAACCTTAAGAGTGAAGAACAACCTGCTTCCAAAGTTCCTAGGCAGACTGTTGTACTACAGGGGTGGTAGACAAATCCGGCCTATCCTAGAAATACTGATTTGACTCATCAATATCTTACAGATCCCCAAAATACTGATGTTCACTTAAAACTGAGGCATCCCTTTTTGATCATTTGTTGTTTTATTACTTTGATCATTTGTTGCTGCTGCTGTTTTTTTTTTCTTTTTTTTCTTTTTTTTTTCTGTGGGAGCTTTTTTTTTTTTTTTTTTCCCCCCTTCTTTTTTTTTTTGTTTTTTTTTTCTTTTTTTTCTTTTTTTTTTCTGTGGGAGCAGGTAGATTTAAGAGAGTTGTATGATTATACACAGAAGAGCAATCGTCCTTCAGAATTGGTAGGGGCAATGGGAAACTCTAGAGTGAAAACCACATACTGTGTAAGGGCATGTAATTCATTTAATTTACAAAAGCTGAGGTGGACTTATTTAAAATGGGATATTGTCTTTTAAATCTGGCCTGTGCGCAAGAAGGATTCACACTAGTATTTTGTTACCTTTTTTGGGCTGATAATCTTTGATTCTTACTGGAAAGATGAAGTAATCATTTAAGACAGGATTGTCTTTGATGCTTGCTGATCTAGTCTGGATTGAAGCAACTTCTACAAAAGCATTGCTAACTTTTATTGTTCCAATTTGACTTCCTGATATTTTTATTCCCCGGTGCTTGCTTCTTTCCTACAGGAAAGTCAATCTCCTATAGTGCCTTCCTCACATCTCTAAAAATGACACTTAAGAACTGTAACTGCTCAGAAATTAGAAAGAAATGAGAAAAAAAAAAAAAGCCCACTGCTTATTAAACACCTGTTTTTGAGTCAAACCCAAATTTTTGTGGGACCTGACTCATATGGTTGAGTACTAGATTTGGCAGTACCATGGTAAAAAAAAAAACAAAACATGAGGACACTGACCCTGTGAGTGCCCAGTGTGAACCTCAGGTRTGGTCTTAGGTGAGTTATAGAATCATAGAATCATTATGGTTGGAAAAGATCTTCAAGATCCCTAAACCATGTCCCTAAGTGCCTCATCTGCATGTTTCTTGAACACTGCCAGGGATGGTGATTCCACCACTTCCCTGGGCGGCCTCTTCCAATGCTTCACCACTTCTTCTGTGTAGAAATTCTTCCTAGTGTCTAACGTGAACCTCCCTGCACCTGGCCTGGTGCAACTTGAAGCCATTTCCTCTTGTCCTGTGGGCAGTTACTCTGGAAAAGAAACCGACTTCCGCCTCACTACAGCCTCCTTTCAGGTAGCTGTAGAGAGCAATGAGGTCTCTCCTGAGCCTCCTCTTCTCCAGACTAACTAACCCCAGCTCCCTCAGCTGCTCTTCATAAGGTCTGTGCTCCAGCACCTTCCCCATCTTTGTTGCCCTCCTTTGGGCACGTTCCAGCACCTCAATGCCCTTCTTGCAGTGAGGGGCCCAAAACTGAACACAGGATTCAAGGAGCGGCCTGACTGGCTGAGTACAGGGACACGATCTCTTCCCTGGCTGCCCTGKTCCCAATACAAGCCAGGAGTATCTTGGCCTTCCGGACACAGAGCTGGCTCAAGCTCAGCTGGCTGCCAACCAGCACCCCCAGATCCTTCCTGTCACGCAGCCCCCCAGCCACCCTGCCCCAGGCCTGTAGCGCCGCACGGGGCTGTGGTGACCAAAGTGCAAATGCATGGAGGGTGGGAGTTCTGTTTGGGAGTCGAGGCACCCTCACCCTTTCTGTAAATGTGTAAAAGGGTGTATATGTTTGTATGTATGTATACATGTGTATACATAATATAGTGAACAATGCCATTTAATTGTTATCCCACGTTCTTTACTCACTCCTGGCAGCTGTCTTGCATGGAGGTGAAGGCTTTTTGTCTTCCTCTTCCTTCTACCGGTGGCTTTTTTTTGATCTGCAGAAATGCCAAGGGTCAGAATGTCATGATGTTCCTTCCTGATGTCTCCCCAGRCTCTTGCTGACAGATCTGCAGTGTAAGCTCTGCTTCTCCATTTAGTTTGGACCATGGTGGCAGTAAGATCAAAGGGGAGAAATCTTGGGAGATTAAAAAGRTTTTTGTGCCTTCTCTCATCAGCTTCTTCCATCCTCCTATGTAACTGCAGATTTTTTTACTTACTTTAAACCRTGTTTGTGAATATCTTTTATATTTGCAGAATGGTCAGTTAGGACCACTCTGTTGCCTCTGGGGAGCTGCAGCATTTCTTTATATTCTGGCTGCAGTTTTGACTATAATTGTTATTCTGTTATGATTTAATTCCAGAGTAAAGTATAAAGTTACCCCTACAGACCAATACCTTCAATTGATATAACTAAAAAATTTTAATGAAAGAAAATTTCATAAATTTAGTCCTAAGAAATGATCAGGTTTTAGTGTTCTTGCAAGTCAGGCAGTAGCCTGTCTAAACTTGGAAAAACCTTCACAGCTTCAAACCATTTCAAGACGGGTTGCTGTTCGCATGTATTTTAGTAAACATTCCTACTTCCTTTTTCTCTTTTCTGCCCCGCTCTGTCACGCGTGGGGCGAACACGTGGGCCTCGCCGTGGCGGTGGCGGCAGGCCGCGGCCTGCCCGCCATGGCGCGCAGCGGAGCGGCGCTCCCGGCAGCGCCCAACCGCCGCCAGCGCCGCTAAGATGGCGGGCGGCGAAGGCCGCGCGGCTGCCGCGGCGCCCACTCCGCAGCACCCCTGTGTCGAGGCAGCCCGGGTTGGAGGCTCTCCAGTCAGTGTTTGGCAGGGTTTGGAGTTTGCCAAACCGCCTGCTGTCCTGGGCCAAAGAGGCCACAGGTCAAGTAAGCACCAAAGGAAGGGTCCGAGGGATGCAGAGGTGTTTACTTCTCCTAGGAGAACAATTTCACTCTCTTTTGTTTTGCTCGTTTTCTACTCAAAAATAACCTTCTAGTGTCTCTAGGCACTGGCTGGTTTCTTCCGTCTGTGTCTGGATTCATATCAAAGGGAAAACAGATCTTGGTTTAAAAACTGGTATGCAGGTTCCTAATGTGTGATAGAGGCTCTCCTGTCCGCATTTTGCCTTCCGAGTTTTATTAAAAAGCTGTGTTTTTTCAGCACTCCAGTAAAAGATGCTATTTTGGCTTGTCTATTAACAGTATGGCCCTGACCACAACCAAACCCACATGTTACTTTAAGTTCCTTCTGGTATTAAAGTTCAACAAGTCATTGATTTTGCTTGTGTTAATTTGCAGAGAACAAAATGCCATTTGTTATTGCCAGGAAGTCTTTAAAAAAGGTGTGGGGTATATAGGAGGTGTGTTATATCAAACAAGTGCATATGGCCGTYTGACACACAGTTTATGTTGTCCTTCATTGCCTTTTGTTTCTTTTTCTCCCTTTGTGTGTGCTTACTTTCCGGATGATCTAGAATTTTTTATCCACTTGCAGGAGTAATGGCAGAATATTGATTTTTGTGTTCAACTCCTTGGAAACAGCACTGAACATTAAATCCCAGCAATTGGGTTTTAAACTCTCCTCATCCTCCCTTGAATGGTTAAAAAGTCCAGGCTCTTTATGTAAACAGCTCAAGGGAGGCAGGAGTTATTGCTGAGTTGTTGTTGGTACTTAGAAGCTTCCTGCTGGTAAGGAAAGTCCTGAGAAAGCTGAGTCCAGCATGTCCCATCAAAGTCAAACTTGTGTCTAGACAGAAAAGCTTACATAAGCCATCAAAAGAGGAAGGGTGCCCTGTGTAATTGAAGTGCCTAGCAAATGAACACTCAGTACCTCTCATTATTTGGCCCATAGATGCTGAAAGCAAAAAGCACTTTTATGCTTCTCACTTACCTCGCCGTAGCTGACAATGCATGAGCTCATTCCCTTGCCTTGATGGTTTTTCAAATACATGTTTGTCTCTCAGTTGTTATTACCGCACTGAAGGCTTTACTCTCCTGCTTAAGCCAAACTACTTTTCCTAAGACCCCTTATAAACCTGCTTAGCTTATATAAAGCAGATATAGCATATTAGTGTTTTTAAATGGCCTTGAGAGGCTGTCGGTGGCATTTGGCAAACAATGCAGACAACATGCAAGTCATTAGAGATGACATTCATAAAGAAAACGGTTTGTCTGCATGTAAAAAATAAATAAGGCGACTTTCTAGTTTATCTTTAAAAGGGTATGATACTGTAGCTTCAGGTTGTTGGGATTCTCTCCTGTGTACCTCGATACTGTAGGGGAACCTCTATCACTCCTGTTGTGCAGAGCTTGTCCTAAGGCAACTTTTGCTTTAATTTTCCTTTGGTTGAAACTGAATTTCTGCAGGTGAATATTTTGTGTTTTACTCGCCGTCTCCTAAGAATTATGTGTCATTTTTCTTTTTTTCCTCAAAGCCGCTGTCTTCTATCTGCTATCAATGACAGTGGCAACAAGAAGTGTTTTGGATTTGGACCTAGCTTCAGCTTCTCCAGCAATTTATATTACTTCTTAACTTCATTTTCTCAGGTGTTGCCCTTAGCTTTGCTCTTGTCTATATGTACAGCCTTCTCAGTGCACCATGTTGGTGCTTCACACTCAGACCAACTCGTCTGCCTGAGGGAAGGATCCAGTCAAGCACCCTTGGAGGTGCCACCACCCCCTCACTGCCAGTCTGCAGGCTCAACGCCTTGAGGACTGACCGGCCTTCAGAGCCCTTGGACAACGTGGGCTCTCCACCTTGAGTGCCCAGGAGCACGGACAGACACATTTCTTTTGTGCCTGACCACAAAAGGCATTTTGGGAAGGGACGTTGAGCTTACTAATGTCCAAGGAGGATATGCAATTGTGTGTGGCATTAATGAGAAGCTAATGTGTGGAGTTTGGCTTTTCACTGTGGTTGTTGGCATGTGGGAGGCAGGAGTCCAGGTGCTTGAGTTTAGTTTCCAAGCCCAAAGGGACTCCAACTGATGGCTTGAGCTTAGGTAGTCTAACCCTCCTCTTGCCTTTTGGAAGGCAGCTTTAGTCCCTTGGTTGTTTTCCCCTGCTACAGCATGTAGTTAATCCCTTTGTAACTTCCAATTTATGGACTAATTTATACCATGCTGTGGGCTGGCTGACACCCAGCTTTTTTTTTTTTTTTTTTTCTAAACAGAGTATATATTTACTTTTATTGTGTTTTTTTTCCCTTGAGTTTGTACTAGAAGAAAATTCTCGTCAGTCAGAAGCAAGGAAGAGGGGAAAAAAAAACATGTTATCAGTAGTTTTTCCTTGTGAAATAAATTTTTGTGCCACTGCTCAGCTTTATGAAATAACCATTTTCTGGCTACACTCTAAGAGCAGAAGCCCAGCTAAATTATTGTTATGCTCTCAGGTGCAGCAATTAGCTGTATGTCTCTGCACGTTCTGCTGTCTGGTGATGTTCATTCATAGGCTCTTAAAGCATTCACTCTTAAACTAAATTTTACAAAATGAAATTCAAATGGGTCTCTCCTTCTTAGTCTGGCTCTCATTCTTTCTCTCTCTTTTTTTTTTTTTTCCCTTCCCTCCTCCATTACCCACAAGAAATATTCCACAATTTTGGAAGCTTGGTTCAAAGTGAAGTTACAGACATCTCTGGTAAGCGTAAACATCCAGTGCTTCTACAGTGCAGGGTGATGACAGTGATCCTCTGGTGGGCCTTCATCTGTGTCATCACTCAAGACTCTTCTGACTGCAGTTAACGCCATCAAGATATTTACTGTCCTTGCATGTGAATCAACTACAGCTTTTTCATATGTATATTCTGAGAGGAGGAGGAAGAAATTTAGGAAATACTAGCCCATTTTATAAGTTGCATGTCACTGCTTAACAGCATTTGCGTCGAGCAGAACTGCACCCTCTGCCACCTCAGATGGGAGACCTGTGGTTTCAATATGTGCCCAGGAACCCAAACATTTATTTCTGGCACAGAGGGTCTAAGAACACACTAAGAAGTCAAGAACAGTACCTTGAAAGATGACCCCCCTCATTCTGAAAATATGCTCTTTGGGAGGTTGGATGGTTGCACTGAGCTGTGTAGAAGGGAAGGAATAGGGAATAGTGGTGACTCAAGACATTGTCTTAAATTAAATGGATATGTGTTCAGGGACTGGTTTAGATCCCAGATCAGACTGGCCAGTGTCATGCAAAATGAGCAGTATAGTGGGTTTGGGCAGGGGAACTAGTAATAGCTTTTCCTTAAGTAGAGAGTAATGTGGCTAAGGAATGTACTCCCTCATGCACTTTTTTGTTTCACTGAGATTGTTTTTTGAGGAGCACTCGTGCTCCTTTGATCACGTCCTTGAGCACCTTCCCCTGGCGCACGCCTTTGTGCCCCACTCCCTTCCACATAGTTCTAATGACAACAGATACCCAGACTGAAAATGTTTGCCATAACTCGTAAGTCAAAGCACTTTYGATCCCAGAATAGAGGAGGCTGCATGCAGACTTCATTACACAGTATTCATAACATAAACAAGCTTGCAATTATGTCATAGCAACAAGCACTGTGCTTACATGTAAGTTTGATTCAGGTCTCCAAGAGTGGAAGACCTTTGCATCCAAAATATCACAGCGACCTACTTCTCTGAAAGACTGCCCTACTTAATTTTAGAACTTAGATATGACACCAATATAGTAGGCCATATGGTGCCTTCGGCCAGTGTAGGGTGAACAGTGGGATATTCTTGGGGCCGCACAAATGTCTGTCGGCTGACTAGGTGAAGTCAGCTCATTATTAGTTGTTGGTGGGAGGTGTGATACTTGTTTTCCTCATGTTGTGAAGGCAACAAACTCAAAGCACCGGTTGTTTTTTAAAAAGGCATTTGCTAATAGTATGGGCATGTGCCCGAAAAGCGCTACTTTTCCTGTTGCTGGAGGTGGGTATTTTGACCAGTATGGTCTGTCTTCATTTGCTGCTGAGAACCCCAGAGGCTACATCACAGACATTATTTAAACTACTCGGAGCCTCTCCATAATTAATAGAGACACCGGTTTTCCCAGGAGCAGTTAGATACATTTAAGAATTGGTCTGGAGTTCTTATTTTTCTCCTGTGCTTTCCCCAGACTGGCTGCAGTAGTTTTAAGAGATGTTGCTACCTGACAGTGTGCAAGGGCCCGACCAGCTGCACGAGGGTCGATGCGTCGGGTATCTGCGTCATTGGCGAAGAGCATTTGTATGTTCTTCCATCAAGGGCTTCTTGAGGGCTTCASGTAAATATGTGCTCCACCATCAGCCCTTTGAATGAAGAGGCCRTGCAGCATCCCTGAAAGAGAGGTGGCAAAACACGTGGAAGAAGCACCAGAGCGCTCCTCACCAACCCCCGGTACCGTCGGCCATGTCACCAACCCCGTGTACATCGGCCATGCTGTTCGTGACACGGGTGCCTCTACCCGAGAGCGCCGTGTGGGCCTCCCTGGGCAGCCCGGGCTGTTGGGACAGCAGGAGGCAGCTCCCGGCACCGCGGCGCTCCGCTCGCCGCCCTGGCCCGCGGAGCCGCTGCCAAATGGCGGCCGCCTCCCAGTGCTGCTCCTCGGCAGCGCCTTGGGCCGGGGAGAGGGAGGGCAACAGGGAGCCRCTGCCTTGCATGGGGGTCACCTGCCTGGTGGCCTGGAAGCCCATGGTTCCCTCGGTCCATGAGGGAACACCAGCTGGGCCTATCACTTTACATGCGGTACATTTCGYGTAGTACCTCATTCTCATGCTGTTGTACCCTGTCAATCTGTGATGTGGCACTGTCCTTCCCAGGGATATGGCGTAGTACCTTTTAATTTTCTTATTTTTTTTTATTGCTTGCACATTATTCTAGGAATAAAATTCTCTTCACAAATGAAAAACAAAAAGTGCTTTTGTACTTTTTTGTACAGTCCTTTTTCTGTAGTTCAGTGGTTTCCATAGGCTTTTTCCCTTTCAGTGTTTGGCTTGTTTTCTCTCTTCTTTTTTTAAAAAAAAGTTTTTTTTTTTTTTTATTTTGGTAAACGGCGGATTCTGCATGAAGTGAGCTTTCCTGCAGTGCCGTATCCTACAGCAATGTCCTTTTTTTCCCAAGGACTAAGCACATTTTAGGTACCTGCTCACTACGTTTCCTGTGTTGGTACCTCTTGGAGTGAAGCGTGGTCCTCAGCTGAAATACCGAGGGGACGAAGTCCACGCTGGGAGCAGAGGCAGCCACGCTGGCTCATCTTCCCTGGTGCCGCTCGGGGTGGACCCGTCACCTCGGCTGCGCTTTCCAGGCCCTGGTGCAACACGTTTCCCTCAGCAGTTCCAGGAGCAGCCGGAGCTTCAGTCCCAGGAGCAGCCGGAGCGCTCCTGGCGTCCCCCGCCGGGGCTGCTGCGCACGAGGCGATTTCATTGCCACGCTCGAGGGCTGCAAGCCTGAGCTGCCATCCCCGCCAGGGCTCTCTGTGTTTATTAGGTGGCATCCGTGGGGATAATCTCGCCTTGGCTTTTAACCATAAGGTGAATGCGCGGTGACCCCCCGGGTGATCTCTCCGTGRAACGCCGTGTGCTGCCAGCTACTTGATATTGGTGATGATAGCGCTTCTGGCAGGGCCGGCAAGGTGGCAGCCTCATTGTTTGGGAGCTGCCGTGTTTATTGACAGACAGGATTATTCTCTTTTGTTGCCAGCACTGAAGGCACCTGCTGATCAGAAACTCTTTATCGCAGCGCTTCATTTGCTGTCTCGCCATTTTTTGAAAGGGAAGACTTTTATCTCTTGAATTTGGAAGTAAATGATACATTTGTACTAAGTACATGATGCCTATCTGTGACTGCAGTTAATATTTTTTTTTTCTTTTTAATAAAGATCGCAGTCAAAATAAATTGCAGTGCAAGTGGCTCAGCTACAGACGTGGGATGAGTCAGGTCTGGGTAACTGCCTCGTTGGGGAGTGTTGGGGTTGTCCTAAAGATGCCCTTTGCTGAACTGTCTGTCTTGCTCCTTGTTCCCCAGTGGGCCAGAGAGCTACCCCAGGGTTARGCAGTGTCTCTATGCCGAGTGTTAATGTAGGGTGAATTTGTTGTTTCTTTGGTTTTTATTTTTATTTTATTGYCTGTCTTTGAGACCAAGCTGCTGTTTGCAGTGATGGTGCTTACCTGGGGTAAACCCAGCATTAACCGCACTGGGAAAACAGCACCTGGGACCAGTCCCATGGCACTGTTCAACCAGTGCTTTGAGCTGATGGGAATTACTAGTCAAATGCACTGATGTGATGTATATTCTTATTGAATGTAATTATTCTCATTATATATATGTGATGCATATTCTTATTTAGGAGAGTGGCCTTTCTGTGTGCCATGTTTGGCAACCTTCAAGTCCTCTTAGACTGGTATTTGCTTGCTGCATTTTAAAATGCTTGCCCTAAATCAAATGCCAGTACAGTGAGCTCGCCTTGAAGAACGTTTCAGGGGTGGACTCGGTTTGAGCTGATAACCATGGATGGTTGTAATGATTAAAATATCCCTGAAGGTTAGAATCTGTCTTATTGATTACACTGCGCAGAGTTTCTGGGTAGCAATGCCAGATCGAATGGCGTTTGGACGCAAATGATCCTTCCCTTAATGCTTTATAACCAGAGCTTTGTGAAATGTGGTGGTTGTGTGGGTAACTGCTGTGAGCTTTGCTTTTTATTTGATAGGAAGGGTTTTGCATTCTCTCTGTGCTTTGTGTTGTTGTCCCTGGGATTCAAACTGAAATGGGAGCGTAATGCAATTTGTGCTCAGCCAATGGCTTTCAAGTAAAGAAGGAAAAATTGATGATTTTTGAGTGTGGTGGTGGGTTTTTTGTTTGTTTTGTTGGTGTTGTTTTAACCTGAAACATGAACTTCTCTCATCTATTTCTGCTCTCTGAGTCAAGAGGGAATACTCTGCCCTCAAGCGCAAATAAATAAATATATATATATACACATATCTATACACACACACACGTAGTCCCCTGTGTCCTGCAGTTTTTGGCATACTCCCATTGCTCCTTGCTGCTGCCTAAGGAAATTAAGTGATTTGGCTGGCTCCACCATTCCTTGTCTTTAGCATTTCCACAGCTGCTGGCCGCCTGGCTCTGGCTTTAAGGTTAATTTGGCTGCGCTCTTGGGGAGAGCTGGCGGGGATGCGGGAAGGCTGTGGGATGAGGCAAGCAGGCTGCCTGCTGCCGTGAAGCCGCAGTATCCCAGCCCAGCGTGTCCCGGAGGTCCTGCTGCTCCTGCCTCCCTCCCGCTGTGCTCCACGGAGCTGCTGGGGGCCTCCCRCCTCCGTAAACTCCTCAGAGATTAGTGTGAGTGCCAGAGAAGGAAGTTCTTTCTGTAGAAATCCATCCTGCTCTAGCGTAGCTCTGCGTTTCTCAGCTTTATTAATACGGTGACTCGTATGAATAATGTATAGAAGTAGCACAGTGTTTAGGGCCACCTGTGCACCGTGGCCTGTAATCTGGCTAAGAAACAGAGGGAAGCTCCCAGACATGCAGTAGGGGAATGCGGCTCATTAAAAAGCCTTTGGGGACGAGTAGTTCAGTGCTTCCAAGTAGCCAAGGCAGTCGCAAAGACGCAGTGAGATATATAATGAAGATTAAGCTGTTCAGTATTAATTAAACTGAAAACTACAAATATATTTAGTAGAAAAAAAAAAACTGTTCTGGGTGTTTTTGCCCATTGAAAAGGCACTGTATTGATGTCACAGAATTTAGGCCCCGGAGATCATTATTAGATCCTTTGGTTTGAGAGATTAAAAGTGGGATGAAATGGTTGCCTGCCACCAGCAAAATACAGGTCTGAAAAGATGTCACGCCAAACGTTCAAGATGCACTTGTTGATGCAAAAGTTCAAGGTAGGATAGCACCTTGAATCCTGTGATTCAAATACTGTGCTAAAGAAGAAATCTAAAATATCCTTAGGCCACTGCGGAAAAAAAATCTTGGGGGTTTCAGGTCTGGGGAGACGCTGCTGGCGTAAACAGTGGCAGCCAAACACACCCACGCACCGAGCAGAGAAGACGTGAAATTCCCAGTGCTATCATGGAGCTTCGCTGCATCCTCGGCAGCGCCTCCTGCCATGGCCTAGCGCTTTGGAGGAGCCCTGAAGCTTGTGGGAGAAAATGAAGCTGGAATCACATCGGGCAGAAAACTCCTTCCGTGCTTTTCCTGTGACAGGCCGAGGCCGTGAAGTGTGGTTGTAATTGCTGCCTTGTGCACAACTGTAAGTATTATTAGCAGTTGAGTGTGGTGCTATTAATTATGTGCCTGTGGTTTAACACAAATAAGAGGTTGAACAGGGGGATTCTTGTGTTCGAGGGTCAGAATTGATCACTGTAATTATTCAGCTTGACCCTCCCTTCTGGTGTTCGCCATTTAGCTTTCCCCCATAAATTAGGTGGAAGCATTCCTTTTTTAAGAGAAGAGTACAGCCTTTCTTCAAGACTCCAAGTGATGCTAGGTCTACCACCTAGCAACCTGTTTCAGTGTTTAATTACCCACACCGCTAGAAAATTGAGTCTTAATTCATGGTAATTTATTTATTCTGGGTAATAAAGCCTTTGGGGCTGTCTGTCCTTTTAGTAAGTGTTTTTACAATGCCTAGCACAAAAGCATCTTTGACTCCTGATGGGAGCCTAGGTGCCACCAGAATGCGCAAATAGCTTGTTAAGGGGGAAAGCAGAACGGGTTTCTGTTTACTCAGATGTTCTGAGGGAATAAAAGATTAAGGAGCTGTTAGGTTCCTCCATGCAGTGGCTTTATTTTTTCTTTCTTTCTTATATTTTCCCTCTTATTATAGACTATATAGTGATATTTCAGTAAGGGAACGAGTGTTGTTTTTCACTTCTGTTGTTTTCTGGGGCTGGCACTAAAAATGTTCCCCTTTTTCAATTTGTCAGCTGCATTGACAAATTACCCTTTGGCAGGGAATACAGCGCAGTAATCTTGGAGTGTAACTTTGCAGTCAGTCTGGCTTCCTTTCTTTCTGCCAAGGGTATTGCTGGGAAATTCATAGATATGACTATGTATTTTGTAAATATGCTAATAAGACTGTTGCTCCTGACACCATAGAAAAAAAAAAATGAGGATACATGTGCTGATGAGGTCAAGGAATACTGCAAGTTGGCAGGAAGTGTGCAAGGTGACTACCCATTTGGCTGATTCGGGGTTTTTGAATTATACATTTTGCATAAGTTGGGACTAAAAAGGTGTTGGGTTTTTGGAATCAGCTGCCAGTGGCTCCAACCGGCTCTTAGAAAGCCAAGGATTAGTCAGATGGAGGAATGCCTTGGCCAAAACTCGCCTTTCTCTGGCTAAACCCACTCCCTTGGCAGCCCTGAATTGCATTCTTGTGAAAGCTGCTGTGGAAGCTTGAGGTCAATGTAAGATTTCTTTATGAGTGTTGGATCCTCATGGGACCACTTAAACTGGATTTAGAGCTCCTTGCCTCTCTGGAATGTCATGGTGAATAAGGGCCCTTTTGAGGACATTTTGTTTGTTCTGTGAACCTGCTTCTCCAGATTCCCCTTTTGTTTTCCTGATTGGTACAAATGGCTCCTCCACAAGGTGCCGGTTCTCCACGGGGTAGGTGGTTTTGTCTGTCATGTGTTAGCGCAGAGGACTGATGGCTCCTAGCAGTAGACACGGTGTTCCCGTCTCCAGATGTGGAGTGCGGGCGGCTCTGGGCCGTGATTCCTGGCATGCCGTCTTCAGTCCCATCTGATATCTCTTAATCTTCCCCGCGTTAGGAGGACAGCTTGCAACAAACATTACCTAGCAACACAAATACCTCAGGTCGGCTCAGGGGAGGCGGCAGAGGAGTTGTTATTCATCACGCTGGGATGATGCATTGTAGTTAAAAAAAAAAAAGCAAGGAGGAGGAAAGGCCAGATTAAATACTGACATTTACTATATTCCAACTCCGGTAGTTTTCACTTTGGACGATGTGTACATATATGCAGGGAAACATATATGCAGGGAAAATGGGAAATAAACCCCTGATCTACATTCTCTTGGATGTCCCAAAGTTACCAAAAAAAAAAAAAAAAAAATAAAAAAGGATCAGTTATTTGGGGATTTTGCACATGCAGCCTTCCGAGCTGAGGATGCCTCCACCTCTTGGATACTCGTCATGAGGGCCGGCAGTGTTTGAGTGCCTGGGTTACAGGGTACACTGTATTCGGTGCAACACATTGCATTTSAAATGAGAACTTTAATGAGCTCACTGTTTTAAAAATGGGTCTAATAAACAGATGTCAGAGTAGTGAAGGACCTGAGGCTTACCAGCAGCCCACAACGCGCTATATTTAAAGAGTAGATTTCAGTGAATTTCCAGCCGGTGAAAGGCTAGAAGCTTCATTATGACTTAGCCGTCAAGTAGAGACGGCTAAAACTAAAACTTAAGARGGCTAAGCTGCTGGGTCAAGTTTAACCTTAATATAACAGACGTCTTTGATTTGAATGTCATCTGTTGAGTTACGCTTAAGATCATAAAAAGGGGTGATGCCGTGATATTCCTAAAAATACAAGTAGGCTAGATCAGTATGGGAAAGGAGTGTGGCTGGGAGCGAGGCAGGTGCTGATGTGTGCAGGGGTTTGTTGGTGTGAAGGTGTCGGTGTGAAGGTGTCCATGTCTCCATTCTGGAGACATCTCTGGAGGGTCCAGGCAGCCCTTGGGCGCAGGGATGGTGGTTGGAGCGGACCGCAGGGGACGGGAAGGTGCCTGCTACCTGGAATCCTGCAGCACTTGCTCCTTTTTCGTGTTCTTTGCGGAGCTCGAGCGGTGCCAGASAAGCCCGTTCTGTTTGCCTGGGGCTGGGGCTGCTCCTCTCCGAGGGGTAGCTTTCCGCTCGGACCCTGGAGCGCTGGATGAGCTGCTCTGAGTTATCTGTCCACAGCATTCAGAGGTGGACACGCAGTTCTGTGCACTACCGGAACTGGAAAAAAAGGACTGAAATAATCTAGGATCAAGCTCTGTAACACATTTTAGATTAATTGATTAGTGCAAGAAAAAGACATTCAAGGCTTTCCTGCAAAAGTTCCTGTGGGGTCCAGAGCTCCCTGCTGACAGAAGATCTGCTCCCTAGTTTGACTTTCCTCTTTGCTGCATTTGGCCTTGGTAAACAAATGTTTAGTAGTCGTCAGGCCAAGARACAACTGGAGGCTGGCTGCATGCTGTCGTACGGAGAGAGCTTCGTTTTGCGGTGCATGTCTGCAAACTACAGGACTTTAAAGAGAAAAAGAAAAATGGTTTCCTAGCGAGGAAGGATTGCTGAGAGATGATGTAGCTTTGTGTAAAGTTTCAAAGTGATTCATACAATCTTCTTGTCTCTCTCCCCCTCCTTTTTTTTGTTAGTTCAGTATCATGTAAGTGGTTGAATAATGTCTTCCCTCCATTAATRGTCATAGTTTATAGGTAATGGCTTGTCAGAAACACTGTTGGTTCATAAAGACCTGCTTTGTAAAGATATTTGCAGCACTTTTTCTTCCTTGTCTGCCACCCAGAGGGTGCAACAGAGGGGAGAGTAAGAGGACGGGAGCACGTGGCATGGAAGTAGTCAASTCTTTTTTATTTTCTTTAAAAAGGAGCAAGTTGCAAGTCTTGAAATCCTGAAAGTCTGCATGGCAGAGCAATGTGAGGAATCCTTTTCCAGATCAGAACTTTATCCCTGATTTAAGAGGGCTACGGAGAAACCAGCTCTCCTGTCATCAGAGATATGTGGCAATAGATCAAGGGGTAAGGACATTTTTAAGGAGGATGRAACATCCGTTTGCTGGCTTCTCTGAAATCTTGGCATTAAGCAATGGGGGAAAGAACTAATTTCTTTTGGGTAAAAGTAGCAATTATGGAATATTATGACTCTACTATTTGGAATTGTTATAAAAAAAAACTAATTAAAATGTAATACAAAGTTTGTTCTTTTTGTGCTAACATGAATGGGTTACTGAGAAGCAATATCCGGTGATACAYGGGCAGGCTGGCAGTGACTAGCCTGGCCCGCGCTTGCAGGCACAAAACTGCTACTGAAGCCTGAGTCAGAAGCTGAGCTGTACAGGAATTGGAACCATAGCCCAGCTTTTTTTCTCGGAAACAGTGAGATAGAAACTTGCTGTGAAGCAGAGTTTAGAGGTGGCTAAATCTAGGCAGAAATTTGAATCCCACTTGGTAAATAATTTTTGCCAGAAATTTTTCAGGGAAAAGTTTTGAGTTGTCAAAACATTCCATTTTAGAACTTCTTTAAAGATTTAAATTTCAAAATAGTTTTTTTCCAAACAGCTTATGTTAAAGAAAATTTAAGTCCTAAATTGAAAAAAAAGTTTTCCTTTTTTTYYCTTTGTTTTTCATTTCATTCATGTTTCCAACTCTCAAATTTATATTTGCATTGAATGCAAATGAAGTATTTTTTATAGTCTTGTGGTTTTAATATACGATTGGAACACAGCAAATAAGAAATGTTTACGTTGCTTATACATAGAAGCTTTCTCCTCTCAGGAAAAGATCCACAAACCCTGCTTTTAGAGACTGGGATTCAGGAAAGCCGTGCTAGAGAATTTGCTCTCTTTTTTCTCCTCCTCCTGCATTGCTAGAACAGGCTGGGGGAGGCAGGAGGTTTGGCAGCCCTTGGAATAAGAGCCTTGTCACTATTTGAGGGCATTGGGGAGAATTGCTTCAGCAAGCTGGAGGGAAGAGTGAAAAGTTCACATCAGCCCGGAGGTATGTGCGGGATTTGTCGAGCGACCTTTGTGACAGATGTCCCTGGTACAGCACGCTGCCAAAATCATCTTGAGCTTCCTCAGCCCCGTGTTTTGGGGATTTGMCTTTTTTTTTTTTCCCTCCTTATTTTCCTTGTGCTCTTGGTGCATCCACCAGCAGTTGCTTCCCTGATTCCTAAAGGCAAGTTTGGAGCCTGGTGGTCACCGAAACCCAAGCAGAGCTTTCCTGCCCAGCCTGCCAAGGCTTTYGCTGCAACGTGCCCCAGATTTCGTGTAGCGGAGGGTCTTGCCTGTCCAGCAGTTTGTCCCCTCTCTTTCCTGTGCTTGGCAGGATACAGAAGGTTAACTCTCAGTAGCTGCTCTGGGAGGCACTGACTTCTCCATCTCTCACGGAAAAAGCTCAGAGACTTTAACATCCTCTTCTTCACCARCACAATCCTTGGGAAGGCCAGGTGTCACAATAGGAATCTTGGCTTGGTTTCTTTAGGTCTTGTCGTTGGACTTTGTCTCCAGTGTAAAAACCGGATGTTGCTGCGTCTCTTAGCTAAGAATTTCCTGCGGGAGCTTCARTACGGGAGTGAATGAGTGAGTCAAGGGCATGAGACAAGAGGTGTCATGAACCTGTCAGGGKCCTGGCATTTGAAAGCAGCTGTTCCTGATTGCTGGGTATTGGTGACATCATGGCTCAAAATTGGAATTGCTGGAAATAATTCAAGTATTTTAAGGTGAAATTGTCCTTTGTKAAAAACGCTAACTTCAGGGTCCTAGAGCCAAGAACCCCTTTTTAATGGTTCTTTATTTGCTTTTCTCTCCTGCCACCCCCAGAAAACAGAAGCCTGGAGGAGGCCTCTCAGCACTTTGGTACAGAGTCAAGTCTGGTAGTGTCCAATACCTGGATATTGTCATATCCAGCCCTCTGCTAAATAGGCACTGTTGGCCACAAAATACCAAAAAGCCTTTTTCATCTGCCTTCTTCTCTGTCACCAAATCCATGGTGGTCTTTTTTTGTCAGGGCATGAGCTGAGAAGTCAGCGTGTGGGGAGCAGTCAGGGCTGCTGCTTTGGCAGCTCGAGGAGCTGGGTGAAGAACCTTGTTTTGTGATCACGGTAACACCGAGCCTACAGATTCCACTTTTAGCAGTGCTCCTCTTCACAGGGAGGGAAGAGCTTTTTCCTTGTACCTTGGACTTCTGCTCCCACCTGTCCCTAAATCTGAAAATGGGCTTCTTTCTTCGTGCTCTGGCTTGTAGTCAGGCTGTGAATAGTCACCGTGTTCCTGCCAAGCAGAGTCACGTTGCTCTCTGGTTCTGACACAGGTCTCTGTTTTGTTTTCTCTCTCAGGTTTGTGAGATATCATTAGTATGTGGAGCACATGAGAGGAAAAAGGCTCACTTTGCTTTGCAAGGACTATTTACATAAGTCTCCTCGGTTTAAGTTCTTACTGTTTGCCATAAAGAGCTCTCTGGAAGCAACTCTGATAGCTACTAACTCTCATGCAGATACTAGTCTTTCTTCACATGAAATGTTCCTTTCATGTTTTTGAATCGCTGGTAGTGAGGAATGAGAAACAAATTTGTAATTGTGATGCCGAGCAGCTTCTTCGGCTGACACTACAAAGAACTTGACTGAAATATGTGAGTATAATCCAAGCTGAGAAGTCTGTATTTAGTCTACTCTGAATCGGTTGAACCCCCAAAAAGCTAGGACACTACTTTCATGTGGTAGACTGTGTATTTTAAATGTTAAATCTGGTGCAACGAGTGGTTATGGTAGAACCAAATGGAACAGCACATCTTGAAAACACAGCATATCCTGAAGCACACAGGACAAAAATGATGAATTGAAGTGCAGTCGTAGGTACATGAACACTCCATCATATCACAAGTGGTAACAGACTTAAAACTAAAATGCTCKTCTGTATAGTGGAATCAAAGGGAAAAAAATGCACCGAACATATCCTCCCCCTCTTTGATGCTATGTGATTTAAAATATGTGCTGACATTCAAGAGATGAAAGGCAAGACAAGGAGAAAAATAATTCTCATAAAAGAGATTTGCTAGCAATTTTAAAATATTTTGTTCAGTTTTGATGCTGGAAAGATTGTTTTAAACATGTTGAACTTTTGAACAAAAGAAAATGACTGCATTATATTCTACCCAATCTTCAAACAGTTGTCCACGGCAGAGGAATAGAAATAACTATTTTGAAAGGCAGGACGTAGACATCCGTGTGTCTGACCTGAGCTGGGAACTTGCAAACCGCCTCTAACGTGGGGGCCAGGAGCCGCACTAGCCTGTCATGGAGCTGGGCTCAGTAGACCTCATGGGAGGTACTCGATAGGTTTTATCCCAAACTCACCCCTGTTTTAGCGACCGAAGACAGGAGCAGGTTTGTGCACAGCTGCTTTGCAGCATCGCAGGTTTCAAGTGTGGCTGTACGCTTGGGAACAGGGAATTGCACTGACACACCTGAAGACACAAAGAAATCAGTMAGGGTGGTGTCTGGGTGCTTGCAGTCTGCTGTTCTGGAGAGACCTTCCTGAAAAAGGGAGGATATTGTGGTCTGTATTTATGGCATATAGACAACATTAGGACTTTTTTTTTTTTGAATATCATTCCACTTCTGAAAACAAATTGCCACCCTCGCTGCCATTTCTAACCAAATATGAGCCTTCAGTAAGCACTGTTGTGCCCTCCGGATATTATTTTGAAGTAGACTGTAGAGGTCAAAAACAAATGATCCAGAAATTTAAAAAATGTAAGAAATTGTGCAAGATTTGATGAGTTTTATTTTATTTTTGTAAAGCCCGGACTTGTTCTGTGGCTGACATAGACCRAGTGAGCAAGGCCAGGGACAGGAGACACTCTGTGGGGAAGTCCCGTCCCCAACCCTGTTCTCAGGTGACGGGTCTGTGTCCTGCTTTGCCATGGACCCTCTCTCCTCTCGCTGCTCTGTTACGGGGTGGCCGTGTCCCGGCTCCCTCCTGCTCCTGACTTCCCGTCAAGCACCTCTTCAGTTTTAGAGCGGTGTTGAYGAAGCTCCGAGACGGACGGACAGGTTCTCACTTCTCATTAATGTTTTCGYGTTGACATTTCACGATCTCGTCTGCTCGCCAAGAAAGCAGAGAGGTTGAAAAGGCCCCTCTGCGTTATCTGCTTAGCCATGTTTTATGATAAGCTGCTTTGTTTGGTGTTGTGGGGCTTTTTGTTTGTTGTTGACAGCTTGATAGAAGGGAGGGCTGTGTTCATATGCATGTAAGTCATGCGTGCGTAAGAAGAGGTTGTGGGTGACCGCAGAGCTGCCGTGCTGAAGGAGTGGAAGGTGGTTCGGGGAGGCACCGTAAGGAGGGAGAAACATGCTGTGGTGAGTGAAAAAGGTATCCAGTGCTACAGAAATGGAGTTGAAAAAGGTAGGCGAGAAGATCAATGCCCAGTCCTTCCGTGATGAAGACAACAGGACCCATTTGAGGGCAGCGCCGAGCGTGGGGAGGGATTTGCAGGGGGGAGAGCAGCGCTGCGGCTGCGAGGCGGGAAGCGCAGGCGGCCTCACCTGCATCCCTGCGCCGTCTGCACCCTCCGAGCCAGCAGGTAARCTCATGCATATGTATAGTGAAAGGGAGAATAGCAATAATGAAAATGGGTAGCAAAATCACATTAATGTGGTCTCCTGCAGCAGAAATATTTACCCGATGTGCCCTGCCAGTTAGAGAGATTGGCATTAAACCTAGACATTACCTCATCTTCCTGGGCAGACAGCCTATTTCTATGCTAAGCAAGTCTGCAGGAGTGAACAACTGAATACCTGCCTGATTAGCTGTGCAGCAGCAGATCCTGGTTAGGAGCGATTTCCTGGAGCCCTTTCTCCCTTTGCTTGTCCCCTTGCTCCCCGCAAGGCTTCTCACCGTGCGCTCCCAAGCTCTGCTTCTCCATTTGAAGGGCAYGTTGCAGGCAAGATCTGCCAGACAGGTGGGCTAGGGTAAATGCTGAGGCAAATCAGAAAGGTCACGATGAACAGCAGCGGGGGAAGAAAGAAATAATATAAAAAAAGAAGCTGAGTGTGTCTGTATGTGTGTGCATCTCCCTCCCTGTGTCTGCGTGTGTCAGTGCCAGCTAGGTGAAACTGGATTAATGAGGAAGGGAGAGATAAGTGCTAAGAGGATTGGGCTATAAAAGAAGATTTTGGGTTTTGAGAATAGATGAGGGGTTCTTTGTGAAAACTTTAATTGGCTACCTTAGATCGTTTCTTTAACTTTGTTCCTGGGTGGCAAATCATGAGTTTCCTGCTGGGTGTAAAATCATAGCATAATTATGATAGTTGGACTGTGTAGAGTGTCTTTTATCACAGACTCCCCGCATGCTGCATATTCCTGAAAAAAAAAACCAAGCCTCATAATACATTTCAGAGGCAGGTAGGACAAGCAGCAATACAAATAAAATAAAAATCCACCAAATGGAAAAGAAATCCCCAACAGCTGCAGTCATTTTGTGGCAGCACCTTTAAAGGAGTGTGATGTTAGCTGCCTGCGGGGCTGCCACTGCAGCACGGCCCATGGCAGAGGCCCAGCGGGTCCGGGATGGAGCGGTGCTGTTGCCGGCTTGTTCGGAGCCCCTGTGCATTCAGGGGCTGTGGGTGTCTGCTCCAATGGGGAGATCAGCTTTGTGTTGGAGCGCCGCTCTGTTCCCACSTATGCAGAACCAGATTGGCTGAGGGTGGAAGGGACCTCTAGAGATGATCGATTCCAACCCCCTGCTCCAGCAGGAACACCTGGAGCACGGAGCACACAGTGGCATCCAGGCGGGTTTTTGCATCTCACACCAGCGTGGAGATGGCCGCTTCTGTGCTGTTTCTTGCCTTGGCTCTGCTGCTTGCTGCATGAGGAAGACATGGAGAAATGTCACAGCGAAATTTAGCCTCTTGTTCCTCAGTTTGGTTGAGAAACTGAAAGTCGCTCTGCAAATGGCTGGTATTTGTCCYGCAGATTCCTCGTCTGCTTGAATCAATAAAATTATTTCTAAATTGCAGTTAGCTCAACTGCTGAAAACAGTGAGAGAAAATATCTCATGGAGAAAAGGCCATAAYTGATTGGCATCTTCCACTTTCTCTCCTGCCAAAAGAGAGAGCTGCCCTCTCAGGTGTCCGAGTGCTGGAAGGAACTTTTCTCCTTCCTGTAGTTATTAGTCTCCATCCTGAGCRAGCCTTTTCCCAAACGTGCCTCACTGTCCTGGGCATGGTGGGAGGACCGGGGATGAGACCTCTGTGTATGTCAGGATTCCTGCATGATGCTCCTGAGCATCTTGAAGGAGGGGGAAATCCCTCACAAGGAATCTCTTCTCCTCTGTCTCTGAATGGCAGGGATAAAGACATGGAGGGAGCTCAAAGACAAAGCTTTGAGTTTGTGGTTTTTTTTTTTTTTTTTTTTTTTTCTCCTCAGCAACATAAAAGATCATCAGATTTTACATCATTCCTATATGTGTGTGTATATATATATRTATGTATGACTGGCATTGCAGCCCAAAAAGGGCAGTGTGCTGTTGGTAGTGATTTAGCCTCATTTCTTGTGGACAAAGGACCTTGAACACGTTTCAGACGAGTTATCTAAGTGGTAAAAGATCCAAGACGACGGATTGTCCTTCTCATGAAAGGACAAGCAGACCACGGAGACCTTTCTGGATATTAATTTGTAGCTAAATTTCTAAAAGCAGTTTGGCTTGTTGATCTAGGATTTCATCTTTCCCAGAGCCAGGGCCAGCTAGTGCAGCGATGGAGCGAGCTGCGCTCCCGAGTGCGACGGGCGCAAGCGTTACCTTGTCAGACACGGTGGGTGCTGGTGCTTTACACATGAGTTTGGGAAGAGTCACCTCCTCGTGCCTGCAGGCAGCAGTGACTAACAGAAGAAGAAAAAAGGAGCTCATTTCTAAAATAAAGTGGCGTTTTCCATTCTGTCATCTGTAGATGAAAAGAATGGACATTGGGTTATGACACAGCTCTAAATTTTCTCAAGGGAAAACAGAAACTCGACATAATCCTCTTTTTTTTTTTTTTTTTTCCCCACAATATTTCTTCACTTAAGGCAAAAGCAAGAACATCATTGCTCAAGACGTGACAGAAAATATGATCTTATTTCAATAGTCTTGTACAATGCCAGCAAAACCTGTGCTGCTTTTTGGCCAGTACCCTGCAAGACCCAGCAAAATTCTTTCCCTATGTCTCCAGAACAATTTTCTTTTTACATCACAGCGCTCAGGAAAAAGTAAAATAATAATTTTTCAAAAAGTGATTTGTTAAATCTGTCTTCTCTATCATGCATTTTTACTCCCACTTAGAAAAGAGAGGTGTCTAGAAGTTGTCCAGTGGCTTATCTTGTGGCAGAACAATTTACACCTTCATCTAAATTGCAAATAGAGCAGGTTGCTAACAGGGAGGTATGGCTGCTTCCCCAGTGCTTTATCATGTCGGTAATCTCCACCCGCGTCAGCATGACAGAGGGTGCTGGCACTGTATACATGGTGGCAAAGGCAGTTACTTACTCTTTAATATATGTTTTTAATCGACTTGAACTCCGAGATCCACTGAGTGAAGGTTGTGAACTCTGTGTTAAGCAGCTGTATCTGTTTATATGGTGACTGCAGACGCTGAGCCTCCCTCTCCCCGTTGTGATCTCTGTAAATTTCCTTGACTTAGATTTTTGCTTTGTTTTGTTTTGTTTCACCACTTCCTCATAAATGCTATGATCTCGTTCCATAATGATTTTTATGCTGGGATATGATTCTATTAAAATGTGACAGCTATCCCATTTTCCTTTCGTACATAAATAAAATACAGGTTAATCAATAAATAAAGTACAAGTAAAGAAATCGGAGAGCTTCCTTGCTTGTGGTGGCGCTGTTAGCCATTGTCAAATGGATAGCATATACCTTCAGTTCTTCAGCCTGCAGTACAGCAGTTAAGTTCATATGCAGCTTCAGATGCTCTTAATCTAATTTGATGGTTCTTTATTGTTTGTTTGAGTTGCAGTTTTCTCATTAAAACAAAATTTCATGGCCTGCTACATGGGAAGCGTTCCAGTGTGCTGTTCTGGGATGTCTTTCTGCGGAGGCCAGACGAATGAAATTACCTGAATTCATATATTCGACTACTGTGTCGCGCGGTTGCAAATGGAGCAGACTAAGCTTAGAGCTGTCACGAGACTGTGGGGTCTCTGCTAACCCGCTTCCAGCCTCTTTGGAACCAGTTGTCCCCATTTTGGCCATTCTGGGGGAGCAGCCGCGCTTGGAGATGTGACCTCTTCCCCTGGGAAGCCGGGGGGAGACTCCCTGCTTGTGGAGCGAGCCCAGCGCCTGTGCGGGACGGGAGGCGCGAGTCTGCGCCGCCCTGCTCTGCGGCCCCTCGCTGCGGTGCAGCCCCTCAGCGAGGCACAGCGTTGCCGCCCCTCGGAGCCCCGGCGGGTTCCCCTTCCGTATCCTTCCACTTCGGGCCTCTGAGAGTCAGCCAGGAAGGAAGGCTGCCAAGTTAAATCGGTTGTCGTGGGACATGTTGTGGCCACCTCTTCTCCAGGAGCTAGGCTGACACTGCCGATGCCTTCTACGGAAGCCAAAAAGCCCTTGAGATGGCAACTGCTTTCAGGATCTGCAGCTAAAGGTGGATTTGAGATGTCTAAACAGCTAAAGATGCTATCCTGGCCCTTCTCTGGAGAAGGGGAAGCAGCAAGAGAGTCCAAGAATGTGKTTTTTTTTCTTCAGCAAGTGTTTTAGGTTTAGTTCTAGTGAACTGATTCTCAGTTCCTAAAATTTTTTATTGCACTTTTTTATGATCATATTTCTCTATCTGGTAGTTAAAAACAGATATGAACTTTAAATAGTCTTTTGCCTTCAGTTTTTGATTTAAGGTTGTGTTTGTAAGTCTTTGTTTCATCTGTCATCTAAAAAATCAACAGAGCAGATGACTAGGTAAATTATATCATGGYATGGAGTACAGAGTTTGTTGAAATGATTTGGCAGTATCCAGTATATTAGATAGATACACTAAAAGGGAAACAAAATGTGTGTAAAAGATCTTTTATTTTTTACTCACTTTTCATAAGAGTGCTGTTAGGTGATTTTTCTGCTTGTTTTTCGGAACACCAGTGTTTCTTTTAATTACCTTTCAATTGCTTAGAGGATACTGAAACATGYTAGTCTGTCATCTAATGGCTTAAGCCGCACATGAGCAATATTTTTCAAAAGCAGAGGTAAGCATGCAGCAGGAAAGAGGAGCTATCAGCTCCAGAGAACTTCCCTCTGTAAAGGGCTGTGCAAAATGTACATTTTATTTTTCTTCCTGAATTATTTCAAGTCTGATGATACATGAGATTACTTGGACTGTATTTATTGKTTTTTTTTTCTGCAAGATATTATGGGGTGTACCTGCAGAAGTGCTTAAGAAGAAACTAAACTGATTAATATCAAGAGGTTGCTGTTGAGTGGGAAATTAAATAAAGCRCAGAACATACTCTTCATAAACTCTTTTGATTTATGGAAAATTAATAAGTAATGAATTGCAGAATCTTAAGTGTCCTTCTTTCTCTGTCTGCTCCCAGTGCGTGTCTGTCTCCGTGTACACACAGCTGTGTGTGGAATGCCCTCCGTCACTAAACTTGTTCAAATAAAACACTGTGTGCTTACAAGAGGATTTAATGAATTCCCCAAAGACCAAGGTCACACAGTTTAGCATCAGATGAAAATGAAGCTTCTTCCTGGGGTAGGTTTTTTTTTCCTCTGGGTTGTGCAATGTTTGAGAATAGGAAAGAGACCTTTCGTGGTGCTGGGAACGTTGTTAAAAGAGTATGTGAGCAGATGCAGGTGTGTGCATATGCTTAGATGGTCACACGTACCTGCAGGCTCCGTGTGTGTTTGCATGTGAGAGGGACTCTCGTCCAGCCTTCTGAAGCCTGGGGATCCTCGGCCAAGGCTTTTTGCATCTGTCTTGATGGTGTGCAAGTCATTGCTGTCTGCATGAGCCACAGAGCAGATAGATGCGCAGACAAATCACGTATTGAATGGGCCTGTTAAACAAGTCAATAATTGAATTAAACAAGAACAGTAATTGAAACACCTCCTCATCCTGAAGCTCTTAATTGTTATTTGGGAATTATATTAAGTACCACAATAGCACTATCAAAAATGGAGCTGATATCATATCTCCCTCTGTTTTTTTTTTCTTTTAATAATGGAGACACTGACACATGAGGAGGTTGTGTGTGTTTTCCCATGTTTTGCAGGCAGTGCTATCCCAAGGCAGTTTTAGAGCTCCCAGCTGCAAAACCTGTTGTCTTAGATTATTCTCCATACATGAACTTACTTGATTCAGCTGTAAACACTATGAAATGTTCATATGTGATATGTAGTGTTAAAATCCAGTCATACAAAGCTTTGGTGCATTAATATGGAAAGACTGAGTAGGGGAAAAGGTTACACTTACATATATAATGCCAGGTTATCCTGCCAAGTTACCAACCTGACTTTTTGATTTATTGCGTCTGCTTAATTGAATGACTACATCCTAAATTTGCTCTCAAAATGTCTGTGTTCCCCTTTACAGCATGACAGTGGTGTATGTTTTATACTTAAAAATTCCAGATTCTTGGCTGGAGGTGCCGCTAGTTCGTACTGCCTGCATTTGAGTAGTTTGCTCCTATGATGTTGCTTCGAACTGAAAAGAAGTCCCTCAGTAAAAGGTCAGAAAGGATTCACTGTCCAAATACAACTGTGAGAAGCATCAGACTGGAAAAGAATGAAGAAGACTGCTTTGGAAAACAGAAAACTAGTGCTATAACCACAGGGCTGGAGTGTTAAGAGTGCAGGTGTCTCTACATGCTTTTGTGARTGTGTGACTGTTCAAAGCACTCGTGTCTTGCAAGTGCTTGCCTTGAGTTTGCTAAATGTATTTTAGGATCTGAAAGTTGCTGAACACAGGGAGAGGAAGCAGAGCAGAGTGACTCTAACAGGTATTAAAATTTGCACCATTTTTGCTCAAAGATGAAAGAGGAGATTGTGCAAATCACCAAGTGCTGGAGAGGAAACATTCAGGCTACTAAAGGTATAATAAGATTTGTTGGCCAAAGCAGACAAATTGTGTATTACCCAGGGCAGGATGGAAGCTGTGTCTGATGGCAGACCTTCTTATCCCATGCCTTTCCTTTTTCTTTCTTTCTTTTTTTTTTTCTTTGTTCATTAAAGCAATACTGCCCAGAAATGATGTCACTTGGGCACAATGTCAAGCAGTCACCTGCAGGATGCAGCTGATGCAGCAGTTTGGCCGCTGTGGTGACGTCTCYGTCATAGCTCTGTGGGGGACGAGAAGCTGCTCGGTGCCGGGGGCAGTCCAGGAGAGCCAGAGGCATCCTGGGTTTCAGATACTTAGTTAGATTTTATAGTTATTCTCCTGGCAAATATCTTTCTGAGAGAGGAATATCAATCTAAGTCTGTGGCCTGCATACAAATATATATATGCACAAGTACATATATTTTTATAAAAAGTGCTTATTTAAGGTTGTGTTCTGTAACCATGATACCTTCAAAATATTTATTATTAGACTAGAACACTAAATCTGTTCTCCAGCTTGGAGTTGGTTTCCTTTTGAAGGGATAGATTTGCTGCCTATCAAACCTCTAAGCTGCCTTCAGGAGTTATGATCACTATCCCTGCCTGGAGCTGCGGGAGACACAACAGCTGATACTGAGTGCACCACAAGAGGACTTTCAAGTGGTGCTATGAGCTGGGACTTAAGAGGTTGCAGGACAGTTGACCTCCCTTTGTATTATTGTGTATTAATACATTACATTAATACATTAATATTAATTAATTGTAATTGTGTATATTTGTATTAAAGACCGTGTCACCACACGTCCGGAGTTGTGACTTGTTTGTTGCAGATGAAGAAAACTGGAGGAAGAAGTTACAATGGTTTATAAACATCCTATAATGGATGTCTCTAAATGCTGCTCTTCTACTGAGGTTTTCTTGGTGGGTATGCCTGTTCACATGCATGTCTGGCTCACTCCGAGTTTGTCTTTCTTCTTCTGAGAAGACAGAGCTAAAACAGGTGTTAAAACAAAATTTTGCAGCATCATATGATAATGATGGTTGGATGAACTATTCAAACTGGATTGACCTGTAAACCTACTATATGCCCTTATTCACCCCTGTACCCATCCATTCCAATGAGGTAGCCTTTTCATGTGAGAAGAGCCTTGTCACTGCCGTGTAGAAGTGGGATCCAAGTGTCTTTAAGTCACTTCTATCTGGATATGTGGGTGTGCAGTCCTTGTAGTAGTAACTCAAGATTTCCAAATGGATTTCGAGGACTGTTGTGGAAGTCACAGAGYTGCCACACCAAGGACTCCCTGGAGCTGTGCGGGATTTGCCAAAGCTCCATGACCCAGGCTGAGGTCTCCTGCCAGCATCCAGACACAGGCAGACATAAGTACCGTGGAGGACACAAGTCCAAGATGGAAGCRTCTTCAGAAGCAAAAACTTGGGTGGCACCTGGGTCGATACCTCCTGGAGCAGTGTGGAGTGTGGATGGCAGTTGTGTGAGGCAGAGGCTGAGGCCGATGCAGGGCTTCAAGCAGGATGCATGTCAGTGTGGGTTACTGTGCCGACTATGTAGTTTTTCACGTGGACCCCCTCATGTGCTGGTTAATTCCTCTTGCGGTACTGTCGTGGTCRTCTGTAGGAAGTGGCGTGTCGCAGGAGTAAGGGTGATGGTTTGGTGCTGTGGATGGTTCCTGTTTCATGTCGAGCATCATATGCAGTATCTTTTTKCTGGAGTATTGTTTGATCTGAGCTCGGGAAGATCCGCTTCCTGGGAAGTGACCTCCATGGATATCAGCTCTGACATTGGTTCTGGTAACTTGGTGGGAACACACTCACTTCCTGCAAATTTGAAATTCCTGCTTCATTAATAGGCACTCAGCAAATCTACCCCACAATCAATTTGATATGAATGTGTTGTTTCTGAAAACCTAAGTGATGGGTTTCTTTGGATTTGTTCTTAATACCCAAAAAGCCTAAGGAGKAAAGAAGTTTTTGCTAACAAATCAGTGGTTAAACATTTTGCTGTAATGTTGGAAACAAACTTTCAAGAAGAGAAACATAATAAATCACATGCTGAGGGTTTCAGGAGCTGTTATTTAGGCCTTTTGAGGCATTAACTTAGCTGTAGGATCCGAGAAGCAGTTGAGCAGTGTTCTTCCAAAGCCACCTCTMGACTCCGACTTCTCATGTAGGGCACTGTTTTCCCAGCAATACTCAGGAATTTCCTGGCTGTTGCCAAGTGGAAATGAAGCATCAAGCTGTGTTTCAGGCGTCCTCAAATTTCCTGTGTCCGCTACTGCACACAGCTTCGTTTAGAGAGCCTCTGTGAGAACACAAGAGAAACATTTGTTGGACTTGTTAGGTATTAAGTTGGGACATGAAAGAGAGTGCTTGGGAATGCTGATTTTCTATTTTTGGCTTTCTTTCCTGTCTAGGAGGTGGTTGAAATGCAGTGCTACCCGGTTATCCTGCGTGTGGATTTTACTGGGTTTTTTTAACTGCATAGTTTTGCAGCATCATACATACCATTTATGTAAAAAAGCAATGCTCTAGGTATGTGTGAGTGAATGGCAAGTGGAATGTGTGGTGCTTTTACCTTTAATTTTGGCATTAATGCCACCGCATTAATGTCTTGGGGGAGAATAATCTCTCTGCTGGGAATGCATGCAAATACTTAGCAGGCTTGGTCTTTTCAGTTGACTAAATAGGTAAATGCYGAAGTCTTCCTCTGGTTAGCAGTTTGCCTCTTACTAATTGTATGTGGATCCAGTCTCAACTCTTAGAAAAGAGGTAGGGTAACAGCATCTCACAGTTCTTAGACCACTTTTAGCATTACTGTGCACCTATCGTGATGTAATTGTTTGCATGGGTGGTTATTTTCTCTTTGGCATATTCTCTTTCAGTATTGTATTCTATGAGTTAAGTTCAAATAAAATGAAGCTTCACTGTCCTCTATATGTGGTAATATATTTTTTGTTTCTTTCTTTTGTTGGTTCGTTGTTGTTTTTCTTTGGATTTTTTTTTTTTGATTGTTTCCAGATTTTGGATAAATGGCATCCCTACGGAACAGAGTGAAGGTCGTTCTACTCTGTCAACTGTGCATTTCCAAAGCCTTTAAACATTTAGTTTTCATGTCAAATAATCGTTGAATTTCAGTGCTTTCTAAAGGTACTACTGTTCACAATGTCTTACAGATCTTTTTTTTTTTCTCTTAAACTCTTGTCATGCTCCTCAACTTTAAGTTAGATGTCTTCATTTCTGTTTTGGCAATGCTGCTGTAGTGGAAATGGGACTGGTAGATGTATTAGGAAAACTAACTGGTTGGCGATGGGAGGGAAATGGGAGCAAAGTGTGTGTGTGTGTGTGTGTATACAGAATGAGTCTACAACTCATTCAAATATAGGTTGTATTGTCTTGTTTTGACTTTGTCGACGATTTTTCTTGAAGAAGACTCTSCAAAGAGTTGTGTAAAATAGCTCTGTGTGTGCAAATATTTTTTTTTTCCATTTAGACTAATGCTTCTAATTAGAAGTTAGAAAAATCCCCAATGCAGTTTATCAGATCACTGAGAATCTGGGATCAGCTTGTTCTCTACTTGAGCAGTATTTTAGTAATTTATTAAAGCCACATCTCTTTTTTTTTTTACATGTCAGCAAGCAAATCTATTTTTGGCAATCTATGAAGACCTCCAGAGATAGAAGGAAGCACATGTCTGTGTTACCTGTCTGTGGCCTGTTGGGTTCTCTTCAATTTAGCATCTGTAGCTGAACTTTGCTTAACATATTGCATGTTACTCTCCCGACATATTGCCTGTTACTGTATTTTTCTGTTTTTGGAAAGAAAAACACAGAACAAAAGAGAAAACCTTTGAAGTTTGAGTTTGAAGTTGTGAATGCAGTTGTGACATTTGCTCAGGCAGCTACTTAAAGTGAGTCTCAACAAAGTGGATTTGCTGAATCCTGATTAATCTCAAGATATGTTTCTTTAATTTTTTAAGCAATTGCAGTGTTAGATCACTCTGTAGGTATTCAGAATGTGTTGCAACATGGATTCAGTGCTCATATTTCAAAAGCATCACAAAGTACAATGTTATTTCTATGAATATAGTTTCTGCCTACATTGTGCGTTGGACTTCTTCATCTTTCTGATTTTCATGCAAACTGCAGGTAATGCTCACATCTACCTACGTAGGGCTGCGCTCAGATACGTCTTGGGGATTGCTTCTTGTAAGGCAGCTCCCACTGGGCCATCCTCCCCATATCCCTGGGCACAGGGATCTTCAGGGGACGTGGTGCAGACAGGGAGAAGCTGCAGTTGAAGTGATCCTGTTTTAAGGGGTTTTGCCATCTGGTGCACGTTAAAGCAGACTTGAAGCTTCTCTGTTTCAAGGAGACACATAAGTAGGGAGCTGGAATTGTTTTTCCAACCCTCCTTCCTGCTGAACCAAGCAGAAATTCTGTAGAGAAGGGAACTTGGCCCAGTATTTTGGATAGTCATGTTAATTGTACCACATCATCTGTTCCCTAATTCAGGTTGTGCTTTACTTTGCTCAGTCTGTATTATCACTCAGATTCCTAGGTTAACCTAGGAATGCAGAGCAGTGACATTAAATCCTTGGTTAATTTGARGATTTTTGGATTCAGCAAGCCTACCTTTAAATATCAGTAACAGAATGTTGGAAGAGCAGCARCATTCTTTCAGCATAGTATAATTTTTATGGACTTAATTCCTCATACTAATGCTTTTTTTGCTGTRTTTCCTCCCATTTGTTCCCAGGAGAAATTTCAAGCTGAAATAAAAAAGCAGGAGACTAAGCAATATTTTTTCAAGAGTTAGCTTCAAGAGTTTTTCGTGCTTCAAGAGTTAGAGAAATGGAACCATCTCCAAATCTCCAAGAGGAAGAAAAAAAAAAAAAAAAAAAAAAAAAAAAAAAAAAAAGATTTTTTTGCTTTTGCATATGCAAAGTAAAAGTGTAGTTGCAATTAAATAGCACTGTATCCTTTAGGAGTTTTTAAAGGCACTCTACTCACTCTACCCAGTCAAAAGCTCTTCTGGTAACTGGCAACTTTTTTATGCTGTATAATGGATCCCTGACTTCCTCCGTCAAACATGGTATGTTTTACATTTGCATTTACTTTCTTGCACTTAATGTGGTATAGACCTTAAATGCAAACYGGGCTATAAAATTAGATGATCATTCTTGCAGTGATTGGTCTGCCTGCATTCTTGTACTGTGTCCGTTATCCATGGCATCTGATTGCCTTTCTGTGACTATCAAAGAAATGATAGCGTTATGGGATTGATTGCAAAAATTTGTTTTTCTCCTCTTCCCCAAATGCTGCCTGTAAAATTGGATCCACCTGTTCCCGATGGGCTTTACAGAACTTATGGCAACCCATCACCAYCTGGCATCTTGCCACTCCTGAAGGACTTAATAGCTTCACTGGTTTCCATCTTGTAAAAGGCTTTGTGCTTCATTGGAAATAGCTGCTCTGTCGAGTCCCTTCTAGCAGATTTGAGTAATTATCATATTCAGATGTGCGTAGTTTGGGAGGGGGGAAGCCCCTATAAATTGCTGACTGTATAGGGAGTTTCAGTGAATAATTTCTCAGCCACAYGTGATCTCTGAAGTCCTTTTGTATCCCTGCTGTGGTTTGTGCTGAGCTGACAGTTTTCTTGCTTGCTCCTTACGCTAACTGCTCTGGTAYGTTACAACTTTGTGCAAGCTGTTTAGTCCTTAAAGTAGCGAGYTTGTCATGCCCTTTTTTTGTGTGTGTGAAATGCTGCATCCCCCTCTTGAGCTCCCCAAAGTCATCTTAAAGCTGTCTCTTTGAGATGAATGTGGTATCCCATTTAAGGACATCCAAGTTGTTGATGTCTGTACCCTGGGAACTGGGTGCAAGTGAAAAGCCTATGAAGACAAAACACAACCTGGATTTAGGCTGCAGCACTGTGACCCTTGCAAGCCTGCAGATCCAGAGGCATCCATGAAGAGCCAGGCCATGTCCAGGTTGGTTACTCCAGTGCAGAGAACTGCCGTGCGCCATCCTGCAGCACTTGCTTTTCCCCTTCTCCGAGTGGCTGTAGCAACACACGGTGATCACACCTCAGGCACGGTGTCCACGCCACTGGCTCCAGCCACGTGTAGGCCGGAGGGGTGGGTTTCCCCCCGCCGTGGGGCAGTGAGGCAGGCGCCCCACGTGCTCGTTGGCAAGCGAGGGCCTTCCTCCTCTCAGTCCAGGCTCCCTCTCCAGCAAGGGTTGAAAGGCATCGAAGGTGAGTAAGTGTAATTTAAGGGAGATGACTGGGTATAAATATCTTTATTTCTACAACATAAAGGGCCAAAGACATAAATGCTCTTCTCTAGCACTACCACRGAGTATCGCAGAGGAGGAATGTCCTGGTGCTGCGCCAGAGGCCTTTTAGGAAGAGCTGCTTGCAGAAGAGCGTGTTTTCTGGTCCTGCTCCTTGTAGTTCRGAAACTGAGGAGCAACCCAGGCTTAAACGAAGCAAGGTGCCTTCAAGGACCATTTTGTGATTACTGAAAGCTACCTGGGCAATCTGCATTTAACAGGAGATCATCCACAAATGGGAAATGTTACAATTGCCTGGGGAGCAATCCGACAGCCCAGAAGAGGGGCTATGTATGGTGCAGCACTTAGGAGAAGCCCCGTAGGAAGTTAGACTCCCTCGGAGTCAAGATCACAAAGCTGAAGTAAATAATACTTGCTGTGATGATGAAATCTATCAAGTTGCTTKGTGAAGTGTGTTTTTCATGTCCATGTGCCAAGAAGCATGAGGAGAGCTGACAGCCACGCCAGTTTTTAACATGCACGGAGACGTACGAACAAATAATGGCTAGAAAAATCCCCTCAAATATTGGTGTCATCCGTGAAAATGTATTTTTGGAAGACAGCATGCTGTCACTTGGCTACACATTGCTCAAAAATATCACATCCTATTTCACGTCTTTTGTGGTTTGTCTGGAGAGAGGTAGCCAATAAAGTAAAAAATCTGAGGAACTCGAGCCTCTTCTGGAGTCATTCAACAGTAGTATGAAATGGGAAAAACAGTACAAATCAACCAAATTACTAGCATGGGAGGGATTATGGGATCTGAGTCAGAAACCTGGTTTTTGAGCGTGCCTAACGTGTTTGGATGCCCTCATTTCTGGCTGCCCCATGTCAAGGCAGCGGAARGAGCTGCGATGTCGCGTTTGCCTTTGGCGGCGCCGGCACAGAGGAGAAYGCGCAGGTCATGACAAAGGCAACTTTATCTGGCTGCTTCAGCCGTGCTCTGTGGTGTGCCAGAGTGCACAACAATAGCATCCTAATTACTCAGTTACTCAGGTTTAGTCACATAGTTATTGTAAACCTAAAGAGTTATCATTTGCAATATTAATAACACTCACGTGTTGGGATCTTTGTTTCCTTGCAGTGTCTGTAGTTGTGCATAGGAACAAAGTGAAGCTGATAGATAGTGTGAATCTGAGTGAAGGTAAAGTAATGTTGAAAATAAAATAATAAAAATAAAACACTAAAACACCATTGTTTACAATAACTCTCCTCCTTTAAATAGCAGCAGCTTTACTGAGCTTTTGAATTCTCTCTCATATCTATGTGAGTGGTTTGCTATTTTTCATTATAATTAATGGGGTAGTTGAGCTTTTCTTTAATGGAACTTTTTCATAGTGAAGCTAATAGCAGGGCAATGCTGAGGAAAGCCATGTGAACCTCAGAGTAATACCTTGGTTTGATTTTGGAACAGAATATGTAGAGCTGCCACTGTTGCAAGATGAGTCTTGAGGAGTCCTAGACAAATTACGATTTTTCTATGCTACTTTTGTTTCTATCCACCCTCTCGTTTGGATAAAATAGACCATTTCATGTTTTGATTACTGCAGTGTCCTTTTCTCATGCCCTGACAAATGCAGTATTGTTCATATCCATGGCAAATGGTTCTGCAAAGATTGTTGTCCCAGCCTGTCACTGAAGCTGGTGATGAATGCTGGCATCACTGGTCGATCAGAGGCAGGAGCTGGTGCTTCCGTGAGAAATGAGGCGTGAGAGGTGGGAAATGAATAGGCCTTGAGAGAAAAGACAAGCGATACCTAAGACAGAGGTTTTACTAGAGAGAAAGGGGAATTGGTGGAAGGATTGAAAGAGAAGTGGCTTGGACTAGCTTTCCTCAGCTTTGTTCTTTCCATACTGATGCTCCTTTGTAAAAGTAAGTTCTTTGTAGCCTTCTCAACACTTACCTCTGCTGTTGKGTCTCCAGAGCTTGGCAGTGGCGAGGTCAGCGTGTTGTTCTGACTGATACCACCCTGTGGCCTTTCTATATTCCCCTGCAGTGCCTTGTCTTACACTGTAGGGCTCATGCAGCTGGAGGAGGGCAAAGGAAGCCTTTCCCATGAGCGCTCTCCATTCCTGGGCATGGTCATCAGACGTCACATACGTGTGTTGTTAACTCCCATCTAACAAGGGGCCCCTCCAGTCCTTTGCCCACATTAACCTGGTGACCCAGCATTAAAATTAACTGCATGGCCCCATATGTAGATCTTGCCCCAGTGCAGGAGTCCCTGCCAACCCTTCGCTTGTCAGCCTGTTGTAAACCATGGACCTCCCCTTTCCAATGAGTCTCTGCAGCCTTATTCTTAGCCATAACCCCTGCAGCAGAGACATCTGTCTAGCTCAGCAGTACTCCTTGCCCTGTAAATCCCTTCCCATCCCGAGTGGGTCATGTAAATCATTTAGCGCGCTGCTTGGCATATAACTCTTTCATAGCCTGTAAAGCAAGAGAAGGGATGAGGGTGCCAGGACACAGCAGAGGCCAAGGATGAAGAAAGAAGGGGTGCAGAGGGGCAGTGTGAACAGGCCACGGGCGAGGAATGYGGGAACTGAGCACCCCAAGATGGACAGGGCATGTCAGCTACCCGAGTGGCAGACTGAGCCGGTCCAGAAATGCTAGAGCTGACTCTGTGCAGAGACACTTCTGCTCTGAAAAGACATTTTAGCTGGCAGGCATGTCCGTATGGGTCTGGCTGAACCGTTTTCGGGGTTATTTCAAAGGTGCAGTCGCTTGGCACTAGCATGGAGCTCGCTCGTATGCCCGATCCTCCGTTGGGGYGCTCCATGCGGAGTCGAATGGATGTTTGTGCACTGACCTCCCTGTGCCCTGCGCCCTTGAATGCACATGGGTTCAGCTCCATGCTGCGCCCYTGGGCCTGAATTAAGCCGCTGTTTTGCTTGGATCGTCTTCCCAAGGCCTTCCACCGGGCAGGAGCTGACCCGAGCCTGGGTGGAGCRCCCTGGCCTGTGCGGCGTGCGCCGGCTTGGCCTTCACGGGCCTTGGGGCCAGCTCGYGCATGGGCTTGGCCTGTGTGGGCCTTGGGGCCGCCTTGTGCRCCGGCTCAGCCTGCTCAGGCCTTGGGGCCACCTCGGCCTGCATGGGCCTTGGGGCCCCCTCATGTGACGGCTCAGCCTGCACGAGCCTTGGGGCCACCTTGGGGCCGGCTCGGCCTGAGCGGGCCTTGGGGCCACCTTGGCCTGCACAGGCCTTGAGGCCACCTTGGCCTGCACAGGCCTTGGGGCCCGCTCGCTTGCAGGGCCCGCGACCCTGGCCTGTCGGCTCCCGCTGTCGGCTAGAGTGGGGCGGGCGCTTGTCCCGCTGTCCTCGCGGCACCTCCTGCCACTTCTAGCATCCTGGAGGCAACTCGGAGTGGCGTGGAAAAATCCTTTCCTGGAAGGGCCTTGGCGTAACTGCCCCCTGCCCTCCTACTCACTTGTGCGGTCATTTGGTCCCTAAACAGCTCTTGGAAGAGAAAATGTGGTGTAATTATTTCTAAGTGAAGCATTGCAGTTTTGGAAGAATATTAAAAAAAAAAGGGGGGGGGAGGTGAGGGAAGACGGTATTTTGGAAAACATCTTTTGGAGGAATGTTCAAAAGAAGAAAAAAATCTGCTCCATGTTAAGATTCAGCTTGATTCCTCATCTTGATTGGCTTAAACCCAGGAGTAAGATGCTTAATATTCCTGCTGAATCTTTAACTGTTGTAACTCTGGACAGCCTTCTGATCTGTACAGATGTCATCACTTACCCTGTGAAATTCTTAGYCTCAGCAGCTTATAAGAGCCAAGTCCACAGTCATCTGCATATTGCAAGGAAAAGTGTTTCCTTTTATGATAGTAGTAAACAAACTCAATTATATTCTTATTTCTTCAGGCCTGGTATGCCAAGGTTAAGATTTGATCAAGTTGTAAATCACTCAGTATCAAAATTCATGAATACTGCAGACAGAGTCCTGGAAGAGCATGGCTGTATGCACCTAGAATAAAAATAAACTCTTATATGTTATTTTTTCTGTCTAAAATAGCGAACAAACTAACAACATATGGAAAGGCAGGCAACTCCTCTGCTTTGAATCTGTGAAGCTGAGGAAGAAGAGGGAATTAGCAGAACTTGCAAAGAGTTAGGGTTTGTTATCTATTAAAAGATGGGCCAAATTTCAAATTAGAGGATGCTAATTCAGAACACCTGACTCAAGCCATTTCTAAGCGGATTGATCCTAAATATTAATGGTGTATTGAATATCTTAGATAAACAAAGTACGTTTGGAAGGAAAGTGTGTAGCTGGTGGTACAAAAAGATAAATCAAGAGAAGTTCCTCACTCTGAGATAACTCAGGCTGAGAAGTTTCCCGTGAGAAGTTACGGAGATCCTCTTGCTTCAGATTAATCCTTGCAGTGGAAGGCCTACTCAGCTTTGTTTTGGAGAAGTACATGGTTGTAGCCAATCCTCCTACACCATGATTCCCTAGTGACTGTGATTCATTTAGGTATTTTTGTTTTAAACAAAATGTTGTAAACACTGAAGTTTCCAACTTTTTTGTTGGCAGTGAAACCCGAAATAGGAAAAAGCCTGCTGCAGGAGAAAGGTCCTAAGATATCGCGTGTGTGTGTTAACTTGCACTGCCGGAGACTAAAGGTCTGGTCTTAGTGGACGGCTGGTCGCTGTCCAAGAGGCTCCTTTGCTCTCTGGCTCTCACCTGAGCCTTCTACCAACTGAGTTACAAAAAGCACGGTGAAGAATTACCAGGATACCTTTATCTCTTAAGTTGCGGCAGGCTTCGTTCTGTCCGTGCAGCTCGGGCTGAAGTGATTTGCAGATGTGTTATAGGAACTGAAGCTCTGTGCTGAGCTACAGCAGGATCAGCACCTGGGAAATGTGCCTGGGTCCTGTGGGAGGGYTGGCAAGTGGAGCAGTCCTTAAATATTCTTTGACTTGAGCCTGGTTTTCAGAGATGGGACGTATTTTACTGAGGACTTTTGAGGACTAGCAGCCTTTGTACTTGAGATACCTGCGTTTTCCTGTAGTAATGTTCTGATGATTATCGAGGAGCTTCTTATCTTAAAGATTTACCTGACTGAAGGTAGATTTGGGTGCTGCTGCGCATAGAGSAGGTGCCAGCCAATCTGTAATGAARTTTCCGAGCGCGGTTCGTGTCAGGCACGCTGCTCTCCTTCACCTCCTGCTTTGTTTTTGTAGGAGAAGCTCAACAGCAGAGCCTAAGCCAACCCTTTCTGAAGGCAGAGCTTGTTTGGTGAGATGTCAGATACCSCCATCTGATAAATTTGTCTGGCAAGATTTACAAACCTGTTAATATTCCTTAAATTAACCCCGTCATCTTGATAATTACTCTTGCGCAATAACACGTTAGCCATTAATTTGATTTCATATCTAGCTACACGCAGTCTTTTAACAAGTTTTATGCAACACACACATTTGTGTGCTTTCATCTGCAGTATCYGAGAACTGCTTCCAGCCTTATCTGCCCCTGGGAGGGCATGACATGTCTGTGCAGATTGTCTATGACCGCACTGAGTGTCCCACCTCTCCCCGTTCCTGCTCCTCTGTAGCATGAGGCAGAGTTGTGGCTCTTCAGGAACTCTCCAAGAGGGAGGCAGCACATTCCTCTTGGGACTGTTGGGCACACGGAGATGTCGGGAACTGTCAGCTTCAAATAATGTGCACATGGACTCTTAATAAACAAATATGAATCACAAACAAAGTGCAGATTCTGTAAAACGTAGCAAATGTGGCATTTATTTGGAGTATTGCATTATAAGTTCTAAATAAAGTCTTTGGGTGAAAAATAATTTGTGATGAACACGCAGATTTACTCCTTTTCTGCTATTAAATATTTACATTTGTGCGTAGGGCTTCAGCATGATAGTATATGTTTCAGCAGGCACATGTAAATACATTTCATCCAACGATTTATCAGTCTGTACAGTGTTCCTTTATGAGTATATAGTATACAAGTAATGTGTCATCCTGTCTCCTCAGAGCTGGTGTGTGGCAGCGTCCCYGTTCCTTCACTSCACAATGTGGTCGGCCAGCAATTTTCCCGGGCTCTCCGGGRTGAAACCCCTCTGTGCCAGAGAGATCCATGGGCCCCGGCACCAASGTGGTTGTTTCTGCTGTGTTCTRGCAGCGCCCCCAGCCCGGCCCTGCCAGGGACATCTCTGCCGCCACAGGGTGGCACATCCATGGGAGCTCTCCTTGAGCCGCTTGCTTGCTGCACCCGGCTCTCCGGCCTCCTCGGCTCCTGGAGGGGCCCTGCGTACGGAGCGGCAGGTGGCCCGAGGGGTCGGTGACCCCGGCGCTTCCAAAGGAGCCGCCCAAGCCGAGCTGCCTCACCCGTTCCCTGTATGCTTTCGGGGGCCTTGGTGGCTTGCTTCGCCCTGCTCATGGTGTGCCACGTGGAGGAGGTGGAGCGAAACCCGCTGCTCCTTGCTGCTGTTTTTCCTGCGGGCAAAGCCGGGCTCCGCTGCTGTGTGCACGGCGGAGATCCGCGCTCACCTGCAGACCCACCTGAGGAGATGCCCGAATCTGGCCATTAAATTGGAGTCAGTTGTGGAGAAGGAGCAGGCTCGCTAGCCGGCCCTGCCTGAAGTGTCCAGTGGCCTATTCCCCGGAGCTTGGGAAGCTTAATGCAGTTGTATTGGAGAGTTCTTTCCCTCCCTGCAGCTTATTTTCTAAAGGTCTATATCTGGTTTTTGTAGAGTAGTTTTTAAGCTGCGTGAACAAAAGCGTTGCAACGCTTAGCAAGTTTGGTGAAAGTCTGGAGAACATTAAAAACAAATGGGAAGCAAGACTTCAACCAAAATGTACAACAAAAACGCACTCCAGGTCTCCTGTGAGTTGCCTGGTGTGCTTTCCAACTCCAATTTTTTTCCACACAACAAATTCAGCAGGGATAGACGCAACAGACATCGGCCGGGAGTCCCCAGGAATTATTATTATTATTATGAGTATTTTTAATGCCCATCTTCAATAGGAGCCTCCCGTTGTTGACAGCACTTGTGGCAGCGGCTGCTTTGAGCCGGAAGGTGCTTTGGAGAGGAAGCGATTGCGAGAGGAATCTCCCTGTCAGCCTTGGAGCCAGCGGAGCAGAGCCCCGCACTGCGGGAACGGTGCACCTGCCCCCAGCCTCGGGGTCTTCCCAGGGCCTCTGAGGAGGCAGAGCCTCCGCGCTGCTCCGTGCCTGCCTCCGGACACGGCTCCCGCCGCCGCTCGCAGCCGCCTGCCTGGCTGCGGGTGCTCTGCCCCTCTCTGCGCCACTCTGGTCAGGCCAGTCTCCTCCCTGGAAAAACAATGGGAGAAACAGCAACGAGAAATCCGAGTGGGAAATAAGTCTGAGCGCGTTTATCTCTTTGCATCTTCCTCTGCGCTTTCCCCTCTAGATTCAAACGCACATCTGGATCCTCTATCTTACTTGGAAATGGAAATGTGGAGGAGTGGTGGTGGGGGCAGCGGAGAAAGAGCGATGAAGGAAGAGATAAACACAGCAAAGGTGGAAGCGATCGTTTATTCACAGTGTTGCATCTCCGTTATCTTGATCTGGCCCGTGGGCCGACCGTGTTTTCCCGTCCGAGTGCGCTCATGAGTGTTGATAGTTGCCTGCACTGCTGCAGCGGGGCCCGCGGGTGCGCGCCGTGGATGGTGCACTGAGCAGGGAGGAGAGGCCTGGGGCACAACGTGTCTGTGATGCTGCCGTGAGCAGCCGCTGGGAGCTCTTCTGCCTTTCCCTGTTGCTCCTCGCAAAGGCCGCAGCCTGAGCTCTRTGTATTTCTAAGGCTCAGCTGTTGTTCATTATTGCTCCTTGAGTTAGGGAACTGTGAGGGTTATTTTGCTTGAGTTTCACTGCGAGGGTTACAAAGACAAGGCAACGCGGGGATAGCTTCCTTGCTGCTACTTGCTGCTGTTTCCTTGTGTTACTGAACAGCTCGTTTAGGCTCGTTTTAAAGCAGAGTTGTTGGGGATTTTGCCTCTTCTTTGTTTCTTTTTTTTTTTTTCCTTTTTCCCTTTCTAAATTTTTTTAGGCTTCTCACATTTCTAGCAACAACTTTTAAACCAAGTCTTCAGCCCCTCCCTCAGAATCATGACTAGCTTAAGAGTCACAAACCTTCAGTAAACAGGTTATTTTCTTGAGCTTTTGCAGACTACTACTGCAGCTCTTGAGGCTTTTCCGTGCAACCTCTGCAGGCAACCTGCTTTCACGGAAACTGATGCTCAGGTAATCAGTTATTTGCAAAAGCTACGACTTTAAATTGAGCATCAGGAGACTTGCAATAAAACTGCAAGGGTTGGCAACAGTGAGTCCCTTATTCTGGCAGCTTTACAGTATTTTTAAGTGTTTCAGTGAGACATTTACAGTGGCACTTCGCCCCCCTTCTCCCGCCCTTAATTCCCTCATTTGAAGCAGTTCACACAGCTTGCAACATGGCTCTGTCAAGGTTCACAGAGATTCCAGCTCCTTTCCTATGTGACCCAGACGTTCTGTCCCTTAAAATGTGCCAGACGGACAAGAGGTTACTTTGAGAAATAGTTTGCACTTTTCCCAGACTCTGCTGTTCAGTCTCTCTAACAAATATGTAGCTGAGGTAATGTCACTGCGGACAGTTATTTGTACCTCTTTTCCAAGCCAGAAAAGCCAATTTTTAAAGCTACTAAAATAAAGAAACTTTGTTGCAAACTCTTTTTTTTCCCCCTATTTTTCCTTCTGTCCTTACTTTAGGAGCATTTACAGGGACCGTTTTACAGCTTAAAGAGTTCTTTGACTGAAGCAGACACAAAGGACTTCCTCACCAGTTTAGAAAGAATTTGTTTGAAGAATTTCTGACAGTAGCAAAAAGAAGTACATTATTTTTGCAGCTGAACATGCTTATGTTCCATTCATTTGCATTGAGAAGAGTGAGAGCTACTAGGCAAATGCCATTTACAATCAATTCATCCTTCTTAGGAGAGATTCATTTTTTATTAGCAAAACAAAATGGAATCCCCATCTTTCTTCTAGATACTTTTTTCTTGGTTACAATGTAGTGTTAATGATTGCAAGATTCATAATTAATTTTTCCAATAGTTTTCATAACAGATATGTTAAACATTTACAGTAACACATTATATTCTGCACAGGGTCTTAATAGCATCCTTTTGGAGGCTTGTTACAGGTTTGAATTGGAGTAGTGGAGCCTGCAGAAAATTCTTAGGAAAACTTAGGAAAATATAAGAATTGCAGTTGCCTATCAGGATATTTTTGTAGACTGAGGAGGAATTTGAGATGGATCGGATTATTCCCAGCCCTGTAACAAGGAGGGCAGTCGTTAAGGTCAGTTTGCTGTAAATTCATATCTCTTTCCAGGTTGGATAGTGATTTACTGTTGTTAAGGTGAACTTGTTGCTTGCTGTGTGCTCAGCATTTAGAAAAACGAGCGGCGTTTCTGTAGAAAACGAGCAGAGTTTCTGTAGAACTAGAGCGTTGCACAACTTGGGAAACGGGGAAACGAGGGAAGCTGGACCGATAAAAAAGACACCAAACTCTGGGCAAACAGTGTGCAGGGGAGCAGGAACCGGCCGTCCTCACCTCAAGGCGTTGATAGTCTGTTGGGGAAAGAACAGGGAGTGAAAGCGGGAGGGAGGGGAACAGAGACCGAAAGGGGTGAAGTGACTTTCTCAGAAACTCCCTCGGAGTTAATGCCAGAACCTCCCTACCTCAGTCAAGCACCTGGCCCTGAATGCAAGTCCCGTGTCATTCCCAAGCACCCTCTACTTAAGCTGGGGAGGGTACTTGTACTCAGCACAAACCAGGGTTTTCCCAGTGACACATGATGCCGCAGGAGCTGCTGGCTCCTCTGTTAGTCATTCCTTGTGTGTCTGGGATGGGATGGCCCTGGCTCAAATGCAGTGTTCAAACCTTCCCAGGGACTCCTGCCTACCCCGCGTGGGGAGCTGGAATTAAATGGCAGACAGACATACGCCAACTAATAGCCTATATGTTCTGTTTTCCAGCTATGTAATTAGAGGCAGTCACCGTTTGGGATGAATATGAGGTATTTGGTGTCAGGAAGAATAAATGTTTGGCTGCATTAAAGGTAGGTTTAATATAACCAGAGCCTGCGGGCGACGTGTCTYGGGGTGGAGAGACAGCATGGCCACCGCTGCCAGCTTGGCCTTCCCAGAGACGTTCCTGTGGGGCTCTTCTTGAAGAACATATGGATTCTGTGGCTGCTGAGGACCCTCACTTTTAGTAAAGACAAGGGGAATGGTAACTTACCCAAGTGCAGTTCAGTTCTTCAAAGAATGATGAGTCTGACAAACCTTCTAAAATTCAATCTTCATCAGAAAGCCAAGTCTTAGGGCATAGTTTAGGTTGTCGTTTCATTTTTCCCCCTTTCTTCTGTTTAAGCAAAGCAAATGGAAGAAATTCCTGTCTCTGCACATCAGTTGGCCACCATCTAAGTTTTGACTATATGGCTGTTGGCAGGGCCTGGTTGCTGAGTCAACATTGAAATGGTCCATGTGAAAAGTCCCGTTAGAGAGTAAATAGTGGCTGCTGTTAAGTTGGATAAGGTCCCTGGTCTGCTTTGACACGTGGCACCTTCACTCGAGCAGTTTTTGTGCCTGGCAGTGGTGTACGCGGAGGTGACTGGGACCCTTCAAAGCATCAGTATGTCAAGGACACCCATGTTTGCTGCTCAGAAACCTGAACTGGTTGGAGCACTAATGGTGGGGAGGGTGTCATGGACATACTGCAAGGCAACCAAGCAGCAACTGCAGGCTTCTGTGACTGCTCCCTCAGCTCCCAYTTGTTTTTCAAAGGCAAAGTTTTCAACTGTATCCTTTAAAGCCTTTTGGCTGTTCAGATAAACTCATAACTGAAGCGCTCTCAATCTTGGTGAAAGTTATTCAATCTTGGTGAAAAGCAGATGGGTCTATGCGACAGGTTCTGTATTTGCAGCCTTTTGGGGGAGCTCAGTGGGAACTGGGCTATGGTTATTTGTTGGTCTGCTTCAACAGTTGATGGTTGAAATTAAAGGAAATCTATCAGCCTGGTTTGCAGAAACATTATAGATTGCTTTGTTTTTTAATGAGTTGTAAGAAAGGTAATTTGAGTGAAGCGCCACACATGTTGTTTCTTACAGCATGTCGGAAAAAAATCCTTAGTGTGCAATAGTCAGATAATCAGTATCAATGGATCTACAAGTTCTTGAGCTGTAAAAGAGTTTTGATGATTTTCCCTGATTTTTCCATTTCCTTTCTGATTTCCTGGGATTAGTCAAAGGGACTAAAAACTGTGGCTTCACATTCAAGTCAATGGTTGTGACTTTCAGCTGCTGCCTTCAGGTACTCCATCCTGCCTGGAGCTATCCAGGCACAGATGTTTTGCACCAGTGAGCAATCAGCTATTTCAGGAATCCTATCTTGCTGAGAAATAACTTTCCTCTAAAGCCCTCCCTCCGTATGGTCACTTCATGTTCCCAGCATCTCTAGTCTTCCGTTCTTTGGGAACTTTCAGTTCTCAGTGAATGCCTTCAGGCGGATCTTTGAAAGAAATRAAGATGAACTTGACAAAAAGAGGTTGTGAGTGAGTTCTTCTGCCTGCAGGTAGTATGTGATGTGGACAGCCCTGTGCAAACAGAAAGACCTGCTGAGTCCCTGCTTGGGTTCCCTCAGCACTCTAGCTATCCTTTGGCTCCTTTTGTCTTTGCTGGGAGCCTCCTGCTTTGACTCCTCCTCAGAAGTGGCCAGTGAGTCAAAGAGCATTAAAGCCCACTTGAGGTGATAGATTACTTGCCAACTGTAGACTTAATAGTGTCCAAACYTGAAGGATCAGTTTGCTGGCAGCGCTTTTTCTGTGGTTTTATCCACCTGAAAGGACAGCCCTTGCAGTTGTCGGTAAGTGGGGCTGTTGTCACGTCCAGGACATACCTGCTCAGTTGGGACTATAGAGCCAAGCCCAAGGTTTCAAGCATTTCTGAAAAAATGGGATAAAAAGGCAGTGAAAATTGTTGAATAAATATAAGTACCTCATAACAAGCAGAATTTGTAGGTCATACAGGCAACTAGCCAAAGCATAATGTGTGAGAATGTGTGTGTAATTATGTTGTTTCAAAAGATGAGCTAGCTCTGTAGGGCAGGGACTTTCCTTGCATCATATTTAATTTTATTCTCCTAATAAAAATATATGTTTGGAATTCACTCAGCTTCTACAGTGTATTTTAGTTTTCCATTGCCTGCAAGGACAGATTAACAGTAGTGTCATAGTTGGACAATGGAAGCAATTTTTCTGCTATGTTTTGTCCTGATCCTCGTCAGGAGAATACTGTGTTGAGTTTCGGTTACCATACTTTGAGGAAGGTGAAATTCAAGTAGAGAAAGTTCTGAATGATGTGAGATTCATAATATGTAACCTTAGAGAAAAGACAGAAAAAAAAAAAAAAAGAGGCCTGCTTAGTCCACAAAAAAAGAAGACCCTGGGGCATATGCAAAATGTCATTATTTAAGTGACAGTGATCAATGGTCCCCCATAGTTTCTGGAGGAAGGAGAAGTCAATTTAATATGCCACAGAGATGATTTAGGCTAAATATCTGCAAGATTTTTCCATTGTTAAGGTGGTGAAGCACCATAACTGCCTGCCTTGGAAAGCTAATGAAGTCTCCTTAGGAGAGGTTTTTAAGAACAGCTTAGGTATCATCATGATATTCTACCTATGTATAGGAGGCTGAACTGGCTGATACCTGAATATCTTTAGCAGCAGATCTTTATGATTTTATATATGAATCAAAAACCCTACAGGACCCTGTGGCTGAAATGGAGGACTTTGTTAGATCACTCTCCAAAAGTGATTTTACCTCTTTTCTGCACTTGGTCTTGCAGCACCTTTGGCCATTTGTTCTTGTCATCTCCCTTGCTTAGTTCTCGTACTGCTATGAGGTCAACAAGGCTGCAGTGCTTACGCAACAGCAAAGAACCCAGAAGGGGAGAAAGAGAACTTTCTTATAATTCATTCAACTCTCATAGCCATCTGGCAGATAATAATGCAAGCATTCTATAGTGGTGATAGTGTATGCTGATGTGCCCTGTCAACAATGTTGATTTATAGGCAGAGCAGGATACAGGACCAAGTCTTGAAATAATTGTGCAGCACCTTGGAATCAAATTTTAAGTGGGGTGAAAGTCTGAAAATGATAAAAAAGATTATGGGTCACAGCAGCATTTTCTGGTAATTGTAGTACAAAATTAATTTGAGGTGACACAATTTCTTATCTCTGTGTACCAAAATAATTTGTCTCCTGTGAATGTAGAAGCTAGAGTCAAGAAACCCACTCAAGAAAAATGTCTTAGACATTTATCATATTGAATGCAGCCTATATTTTCTTTCCTTTATTCAGACCTTATAAGGAGAGAATTAGTGTTTTCCCTATTTTTGGAGCTGTTTACATTCAAAATGAATTGAATACTGTGGAAATGCTGCAAAGATGTGTACGTTTGAAAAATGCAGGCCCTAATCAGGAGATTGCGATCGCACTGCCTTTCTCTTCTYCAGAGAACTGGGGAGTTCAGAGCGGCGTGAACTGTAAACACCATGTGTCATCCCTCCTTAGGCTCCAGCAACAACACGAGAGCCCGGACTGGTGGTTTTGGCACATTTTACTGAAACCTCGTCCATGTAGAACCTATCAGGACAAAGGAGTAAACAGCTTTTGATCCTGCGTAGCTCCATGGGGAACAAAAGCCTGGAAAACAAATACGAGCTCAGGTTGGGTTTAGGAGTAGCGCTTGGCAATGCGTGTGGAAATGTCTTCGGCTTCTCTCCGCAGCAGTGACTGACTGTGTCCTCGTAGGATGTGTCCTGTAAACACATCTGATTAAGTGTAGGCTCCCTCTGGGACTTGAGTAGTGTTTATCTATGGATAATTGAACTGGTCCCCAAGGGATTTTGGAACACAGAGAGGTAGGGCTGACCCTCCTGCACGAACACCTGTGTGGAGTGCAGCAAGACAGACTGAAGTGCAGGTAGTCGGTGCCTGTCCCTAGCTATGCCCTTGTACAGAGCTGTGCCTCTGGCTTGGCCAGTCCTGCACAGAAAGCCTGGCTTGTGGCTGGAAGCTGGTGCTGCTCACAGCTTCGTTGGGATTTCACTGTCCGATTCCTTCTGAAGGTCATGTCCAGTTTGTGGCGCGGCGTTACTGCAGGATTACAGTAATGAAGTCCCGCAGTCCTCTGGCAAATCATGTGTTAATTTGCACTCTTGTCTGAAACTCACCTTCTAAAGGCTACTGTTGTGGAAGCACGTATAAATTTGGGGTTCACTGTAGAAAAGGTTAATTTCTGGCGCTCTCAGTTGCAAAGAAAAGCTTCAACGTATGATCCCTAAAGGCTTTGAAAGTAGATAAAATTGAAAGATGTAAGAATATTTAAGCTGTCCTGTTATAAGCACTGCTATAACTTCTGGATGGTTTGAAGTGGCAACTCATGTCATGTTGATTGATTGCATAAAATATTCATTTATTAAATATCCCTCTGCGTGTTCAGTTGTGCTTTTATTCAGTGCCAGCGCCTAGACCTGAAATGAATGACTATTCCAGGCGCTGGTTATTTTTTTCCAGTGATGACAGCATTTTCAAGCACAGACAAAAGTATTAATAACAAAAATGTTTTTTTTTATTCTTCATATTATTGTCAGTGCTTCTGTATATGCAGCAACTGTTTTGCTGCATTTAGATTTTTAGATAAGTTTTAAAAATATAATTAGTGGGCTGCTTCTTCAGTGAAAGGTGTCGACCAAAAGGAATTGCTAGTGTAATCTCCTTACATTCATGTCTGTTCTCTGTATCAAGAAAGTCCTTTGTCATTAACTGTTGTTGAAATACAATTAATCCCTATCTGGATTCTCCAGCTAGTAGTTCGCATTTATGGTAAACACTAGGAAATTGTATCTGCTCTGAGAGCTCTACCAGGCCATTGCCAGAGAAGGTCAGTCCCACTATAGGCACAATATGCAATTTTAAAGATCTCCTTCAGAATTTTATTGAGGCAGTGAGGAGGAGGGGGGMAGCCTCTTTTCAGTGGTGGGCAGGGATAGGACTAGAGGAAATGGCTTCAAACTGAAGCATCGGAAGTTCCACAGGAACTTAAGGAAGCATTTCTTCACTGTGAGGGTGACAAAGCACTGGAACAGGCTGCCCAGAGAGGTTGTGGAGTCTCCTTCTTTGGAGATCTTTAAAACCCGCTTGGATGCAGCCCTGTGCCACGTGCTCTAGGTGACCCTGCGTGAGCAGGGGGGTTGGACTCGATGACCTCTGAGGTCCCTTCCAACCTTCGGCATTCTATGATTCTATTATTCTATGATTAATAAAATTTAATAAAAGGTTTATTAACTTTGGGATAGCAGGAAGTAAATGCAGTTTCAAAGATGATTGATAGACCTAGGTAAACCCAGTCAAAAACCTCTTTTAGTTCTGATAAACTGTAATTAAACCACTAAACAACCTCTCTTCTTAACAGCAGTTCTAATTTAAATTTTTGCAAATTTTCTCTTTAGCAGAGAAATCAGAAACCTTTATTATATATAATGAACCTACATATATCAAGATGTCATTTGAATTTTAAAATTATTTTAATTTAGTAACAACCCTGCAGTGGTTCTTTAGTGAGTCCATTAGAACGCCATTGTGAAATTCATAATTTTTTTGCCAGTCTGTTAAAATGCTGTTGTTAACTTGAATATTTTCATGCAAGCAACAATTCCTATTCAAAAAAGGAAGAAAGTTGAACCCAATTGTTATTTAGCTGGACTTCTTAGCAGGAAAGTGCAAACATGGCAATGTACTGGTGTGGCTGTGCTGCTTTTAACGTGAGGAGGACTCGAGACAACACATCCCTACAGGGTGCAGACACGCTGCTAGACCATCACATTCCCATAAAACAACAGAAACTTAAGTTAGTACATTAGATTTGCTAAAACACATTTGCTTTCACGTCTTAATCTTGTTTTCATTGGATACAATCAAATACTCCATCATTCAAATAGCAAAATGTGCCAGCCAGCAATTGCATCTTCAAATTTCAGGCCGTAATTGTGCAAGCATATGCAAGGTTATGAGCACGGAAAGAGTAACGTGCTTAAGTTGATGCTGAAAATTTGGCTTATTACATACACATGCTGCTTGTGAGAGAGGGAAAGGCAAGTGTCCTCYCTGGGAAAGAAGAAGCCTGGATGGTGTTGTCATTGCTCTTTCATGTGCTCTGCCAGTAGACTTTAAAAATAACTTAAAAAAAAAATCTTTTCCCAATTATAGTTTTATTTTTGGGACAGTGAGGGAAGCTGTTTGAGAACAAATTGAGTGATAAAGAGCTAGAGCGATATYAAGGCTTTTCTTGTGCATAGGAACTGATGTTCAACAGCTGAAGTGTGGAGGCTGAAAAGCAAGTGAAGGAAAATCTCAAAGCAAGAAAATAGYCTTGGTGCTCAGTAGGGCGGGAGTGACTCTGGGCACGAGAGCCCTATTGCACGGTGGTTCCTGGAGCGGGGAGGCAGCAGCAGACCTGTCTCCCCTTCCCAGCAGAGCAGGGAGGTGCGTGTTTTGGGATGCTCTCAACAGGAGAACAGCATCCTTCTCCCACGCATTTCAGCATGTATGTTGCTGTTCCGAAAACCACGGACCTTTCTGTTAACTTTAGGGTGAAGGGAGTGAATTTTCTAAATTCTTCCCTTTCTTCCCTCAGTCTTTTGTAGGCTGACTGCAAGTCCTTGCGCAAAGCCAGGCTGCCTTTCAAGGCAAAGGGAACGAGGTCCCTGCTGGGCTGGGTCCTGTCTGCTTTCAGCTGGACAGCAGGGCTGTTTTGACAGAAGGGGAAGGTTTTTCTCCTTGAGGCCTCAAGACCACAGCTTTGAATTGCTCTTCACCCCAGAACGAGCCACTGAGCTAAAACCTCTGACCGCAGGCACAGCGGCACTGCCTCTTCACTGGGATGGTCAGTGTGGGTCTAGTTATAAGATAGGAGTGAGAATTGCTTCTTTCAGCTGTCTGCATCTTTTGCCTAACACAAGACCTCTTTCCCTATTAATGGAGCTGACCAGGAAACCCGAGTAGAAAAGGTGTCTGGGAGCTGTAGTTTATTAACATCAGTTTTAGCACTGCCTGGTTTAGACTGAAAGAAAATCTGACTTGGAAACTTGATTATTGCATAATAAATATCCAAAGTTTAATTGTATTTTCATGCMACATTCCTTAACGTAAATGAAAAGTACAAGTTTTGAAGTGTTTAGAAGTAGTTTTCTCAAACCTCAGCAAACCCCCTGACCTCATTACTCATAATGTATTTTCTTTAATTCCCTGTGTGGCTTGTGTGTGACTGCGTTTGCCACCGTATGTGTCATGGCCTTGTTGAGCCTACATAGGTGCTTCATCCTCTCGAAGACCTTCATGTCGCCCTGGCGGGGGCTGTGGATATTGCTGTTCATCCCTCGGGAGCTGCTCCTGTTACTGCTCCCTCACAAATCCCTGCTGAGCGTGGAGCCCGCCACAGAGGGCTGCAAACACATCCAGCGCTGCCCTGTCTGGCCTGGAAAGGCTGCAGTCTAAAAATGAGCTTGATGATGTCTAGACAAGACCATGAGCGTTTAGTACCTTTAGAGCACTTTGCATCTTCAAAGCGCTCCGCAAACATTAGCTGATTAACATAACCGCGCCATCTGTTTTGATGTTTACATTTTGTGCAGGCAGAATTCCTGCTTGGCTTTATTCCCTCTCTCAGGTATGTGTCCTTTTTAGGGCCCTGGGCAGGGTGGTGAAGTCAGGCCCGCGCTCGCCTGCAGCCACGTTCGCCTTCTGACGCCCCGGGCCTGTGCTGTGGGGGCCACTCGCTGCCCTTGGCGCCGAGCTGGGCGTTACTGCCCTCCAGAATGTGCCCCCGGCCCACAGAAACTGCTCCCAGGCCGCCCCGGCTGCTGCCGGCCCTGTTGAATCACAGAATCACAGAATATTCAAGGTTGGAAGGGACCTCTAGAGATCATCTAGTCCAACSTTCCTGCTCAAGCAGGCACACCTACAGCATGTGGCACAGGGCGGCATCCAGGCGGGTTTTGAAGACCTCCAGAGTAGGAGACTCCACAACCTCCCTGGGCAGCCTGTTCCAGAGCTCTGTCACCCTCATAGGACAGAAGTTCCTCCTCACATGGAGATGGAACTTCCTGTGCTCCAGCTTATTAACCAGGATGATTAAGGGAATGGAACATCTCTCATATGAAGAGAGGCTGAGTGAGCTGGGCCTGTTTTCTCTGGAGAAGAGAAGGCTCAGAGGGGATCTGATTAATATGTATAAGTTCAGGAAGGGAGAATGCAGGGAGGAAGGGGACAGGCTGTTCTCACTGGTGGCCAGCGATAGGACGAGGGGTAATGGCCACAAGCTGAAGCACAAGAAGTTCCGTCTCCAGGTGAGGAGGAACTTCTTTMCTGTKAGGGTGACAGAGCAGTGGAACAGGCTGCCCAGGGAGGTTGTGGAGTCTCCTWCTCTGGAGGTCTTCAAAACCCRCCTGGATGCCGCCCTGTGCCACATGCTSTAGGTGTGCCTGCTTGAGCAGGAAGGTTGGACTAGATGATCTSTAGAGGTCCCTTCCAACCTTAAATATTCTGTGAATTCTGTGAATCTGTTATGGCTATTACCCCTTGAGGGGCCGCGCGATGTGACCGCAATGTGCCCCACACAACAGGCACAACGTTGTGCCCCACACAGTGAGGCAAGGGAACCGAGAGGTGTGTGGAAGAAGGCCAGGTCTGCCCTGGCCGCCGTCGGGACAGAGGTGGCCTTTCTCTCTAGTTCCATATCCTGTGACTTTTTCTCTCTAGCTCCATATCCTCCGGCTTCCTGCGCCTCTGGCCACCCAAAGGGGCGATTTATTTCTTCCTCTTGCAGCCTGATCATGGAGGCCCTGTGTAACTCGGAGGCTTGTTCTTAGTTCTTCATTTCAGTTTACATTTCTTCCTAGTAGATTCACGGTAAATCTGCCATAAGACTGATTTAAACTGAAATAATATCACATCAGCAGCCTTCAGAGCTGAAAAATCTTAAAAACAAAACATGTTGTCTATCTTCCCCCCTCTTTTGATTCTTTTTTTTTCAAACCCCTTCCTATTTCTATGTCCTGCTGCCTGAGCGATGTTTCAGGTTGATCACACCACCTAAACTCGTCTTCATTTCTCAGTTGCCATTTGGTTTTGCAGATAAACCCTACAGAAATGGTGCTCCATTGGCAGTAATGAGAGATGAGCAAGGTTTTGGTTAGGGCAGAATTTGCCAGACCTTCATGAGAGGTTTCGCAAGCGATTCTCCTACAGGACGTATCTCGGGGGTGGTGGCGTTGCAGCGGGCGGGCAGACCGCAGTGCCGGCGGTCGGGAGCAGGCGCCCAGCGGTGTGACGAGACGYGGTGTGAATCGTGCCGGGGGGCGCCGTGGGGAGCTGGCCTGGCCGCGGGGAGGCCGTGGCCGCAGGGAGGCCACGTGCCGCCCGGCGAGGAAGGGCCCCGCTCCGGCGGCTCCCTGGTTTGCAGCCGCGGCGTGCGGAGCGGCAGACGTGGCTCCCGGGAGAGGTGCTCCCGACAGACGGAGCCGCTGTCTGGCACGGTTCGCACCGCGGCTTCCGATGTGACCCGAAGGTGTTTGCAAGACGCATCTTTACACAGACCGTGATCAATGTGCGAGGGAGCCTCTCACACAGACAAATCTGCAGTTAATAAATCAACAAAGCTGGACTATTAGGATATAAATACAGAGAAAAGACAGACTTGGACAGACTGAGGTGATGGGTGTGCTTTATTTCTGAGGACTGCTTTTCCTTTTTATTCTTTTTTTTTTCTTTTTTGCTTGCTTTTGGTAGAGACATTTTGTTACACTTTCAGGCTAGGATAGAGAGATGAGGAATAAAATTCTGACAAAATGGAAGTCTCCTCTGACAAAGTAATATTTGAAAAGCTGCCAGCCAATGCCGAGCGTCTTCAGGCTAATGCTGGAAGCCTTCACGGGAAGGATGCACTTTTTGTAAAAGACACGCTTATGTGCAACCAAGCCTGTTGGATTAGTCGAGAAAATCCCTGTGTCCTGTATTATCCCTGGGGTGGGATGGGATGATGGCAGTTGTTCCCGTCTGCCTTTGAAGTTTATGAGCAGAGCCAGGTGCTTGCTGCGTGCCGCGGCGCCGGGCGAGCTCTGCCCCCTCGGTACCTGCCCGGAGCATCCGGGGAGCAGCCGGCAGGAGGGAACCCAGAGCTCCAGTTGCAACGTGCTKGATGCTGGATGCGTTCGCCTTGACCTGCCATTGTTTGGTGCTCTCCCCTAAGAGCACTCTGTATGTTCTTGAATATAGGGCTTAGCCTTGCTTGTTAGATAGCTGTCTGGCACTAAGGGCTGACGTCGCAAGGCAGAGAGTCTTACCCACCAGAGCCGTGGATGTCTGGGAAGAGCCTTAAGTGTCGGTGCTCTTTTTGATTGATTGGTAAATCATTGGTAAATCCCATTCCTCCCAGAGCTTCCTCCTACCGTTTGGGTTTCTCTCCCGTGCTTGCTGTAGCCCTTCAGCTGTGACACTGAGAAGGAAGGGTGCCAAGCAAGAGAATTGCAGCTTTTGCTGTGGGGTTATGTGGGGCCAGAATTGCACGAGATGGTGGAGTACCTGCTGTAAACCACTGAGTATCATTAGCTCAAGTGGGGTGAGTTATATTGAAAAAATGAAGCACTCCTTGTCTTTGGAGAAGCATTTGTCTTTACAGAGAGAATCCAACAGCATTTGAATTGAATTTTGCATCTGACAAACTAAGCAGAGGTGAATAAGCTTATGATCCATGCAATTGCCCTTAGTAGTACAAACATTTTTCCTCCCACAGAAAGGAACATGCTCAGTAACTTTCCTGTGTTCTGTGAAGGGCAAGTGTTTCCTGTACCCCATGTAGCTACTTCAGTCGTTTTAGATGTTTTACTTTCATCATCTCTTTCCTTACTGATGCTTCCTGTACCTCATCGGCAGGACTCCTGCTTTTGAGTCCAAGCCTTTCCTTCCCTCCCTCTAATTTTGGGGGTGTGAAACTGAGGTATCTTCAGTTAGACAGTAATGAGATCCAACACAGAAGAAAAATCTTCAGGAAATTTTTATATAATTCTGGAACTAATTCTGCTGTATTCCATAAGTAATGTTGATATGCATTTGATCTGACATCTCACATTAGGGAAGTGGGGAGGGAGCCTGTCATGCTGCAGTAACATGATGAAGTTTCTGGAAGTCTGTAAAACTAAAACTTAACTAAATATGAAAAATATTTGCGTGTAGGCACAGAGGGAGGCACTGTGCAAGCATCTAATTGCAACACTCCCTGCTGACTGCTTTTAATGTGTGTTGGTTTTATTAAGCAGTCTTAATAAAAAGTTAAGAGTTTTGCGTAGGCAAAAAAAATGCAATAGAAACAGCAGTCTCTTTTCTCAGATTACTGAAGTACAGATAGAGTCAGAAAAACCTGTCAGGGTGCAGTAAGGGAGGTGAATTTGTCCCATCTGTGGAAAATGGTAATGAATTGGTTTTGTGGTTCTGAATTGGCAGACTCACCTATTATGTGCGTACGTGCATATGTATATTTGTGTCTTGGAGTTTGGGTTTCACATGTTACATTATGCATTGCCTCTGAGGGTGAAATGTGGGTGACAAATTGCAGATCCCTCAGCACAGTGTTGTAGCACTGGGTACTTCCAGCTTCAAGGAGCTGTGTCCGGGGAGGAGATGAGGGAATCTGCCCGTGACTCCTCGCCACAAGCGACTTTCCTTGAAACTCTATGGTCAAATCCAAAATGCTCTCCAATATCAGAGCAAAAAAAGCAGYATGAAAGAAACATACCTCTGTATACTGGTACATGGTAGCCACAGGTCATTTATCCTGCTGGAGACATCCATAGTGTTGCGGAGCAAGACATGTGGAAGCATGGGAAGAACCCAGATTGACAAACCATTAATGATGCAGCATTTCTGGTTAGGGACAAGTTACTGCAGACCATCACTAGCTGTTTTAGTAGCTCCTTCTGACCCTACGGAGTTAGACCCTGACTCTGGCCAGCCCTGTTAGCCTGAAGTTTTGCCTTTCCCAAGGACAGTTTTCACACTGCTCAGCCCTCAGCTCAGGTGGTGCTCAGTGGCAACATGCAGCAGGATGCACCAATGCACAGATCTACCAGCTCTCGCTTCCAGTGGCTTTCCAAACGTGTTGCTGGCTTCACCCTCCTCATTAATGTCTCCATCCCTGCCCACGTGTGGCCACCAAAGCTTCGGGCCGCAGCGCTGCATGAGGGCTTGCTCGCTCGACACACACCTYGTGGCTCACTTCTCACAACAGACTAAATATTTTGCTTACAGTAATTACCTCACTTCAAAGGAACTTGCATAGAAAAGTAATAATATCAAAAAGAGCCTATATGCTATAAATAAGGTATGAAATTCCACATTAAAGATGTGTGTATATTACAGGGATCTTCAGAGCAGTGTGAAATATAATTAGGACTTTCTTCTGAGGCATAAAATTCTCAGTAATACGTGCTAATCTTATTTGCTTGGAATGAGGCAGGAATATACCTATCAAGACATCTTTGAAAATACTTCAGTTCTTCATTTCCGACTTTCCAGTCATTCTTGTCTGACTTGATATTTTTTCCTCATCATTTTTCTATCCTGCAAGGTCTATTTGTGAATAAGCTTTTCCCTCTACTTCAGCAAAACCAGAGGCATGAAATTTCAGTAAGATAATTAGGATTTTAATGAAATGAAAAAGCTTTCTAAGAAAAGAAGGGGAAGAAGTAAGAAGAAATAAGTTTTTGTGTGATTAAGCTGTGTGGTTTTACCAGGGTGTATGGATTGCCTCCCATCTCATGTTGCAGTTTAGGGTAAATCAGGTTATTCAGTGTAGTGCCATTACTGTTAGGCCCTTTGTCTGAAGTGACTCGTTCTTAAAGCAAATAGATGCCCGTGGGAAAAGAGTATTTTTGATTAACAAACAGCCTTTAGGATGAGAAAGTTTTAATTTATGTCATTGCTTTCCTCTTTTCCCATCCCACATCGGAAGTATTTGTTCAGAAGACGTCTGCAAAGAAAAATGCTTTGATGGCAGCTATTGATGAGGTGCATAAGGGTTAAAACTTCTGCCTCTCGGCTGCTTTCTCTTGCCTTTCTGGATCCTGTCTCCCAGTGCACCCATGTCTCTCGGTTGGCTCCAGTGCAGGCCAGGCCAGTTGCTTGAAGAGGAGCCAAAATACTGCTTTTGCCTGGGACAGGAGCACTTCTGGTCTTCCCTGGGATGTAAAACGGTGCTTCTGCACGGAGAGTATCACTGCTGTCAACATGGTACAGAGGGAYGGGCCGAGACAGAAGGTCCAGCGGCTCGCGGAGCAAATCCCCGCTGGCGGGACGGGCTGTCCCGCCGTTCCCGTGTCCTGCTGCCGCTGCTGTGTCTGGCTCAGCCTCCTGTACAGAAAGCAGCTTGGAGCCGTTCTGCCGTGCGTCTTGTTGCGTGCAGTATATGGGGGTTCCTGAACTGCAGTCAGTCAGCAGAATACCGATTTTTTAAAGTTTTTATTGTTTCAGTGATGTGGGAGAAAATGGAGTTTGGAAGGAGCTTGTATATGTGTGACAGCTAATAACAGGATTTTATGCCCATACTGTGATATATCACATAACATGTAGCAGCATAGAGCAGGAAGAAAAAAGCTGCCTGAGCCGGTGCTGGCATCAGTTCTCTGTTCATTTATGTCTTGATAGTGTCTGTCGATGTGGAGGTGTCTGCTGTTCAGATAGGGTGTGAAAGGTTTTGAAATGTTCTCCAGCTGTGCCTGGTGTAGCTGTTGCTATAGGTAGTCGTCTTTGGATCTGACTGGTAAAGTAAAGTAAAGTAAAGTAAAGTAAAGTAAAGTAAAGTAAAGTAAAGTAAAATAAAATAAAATAAAATAAAATAAAATAAAATAAAATAAAATAAAATAAAATAAAATAAAATAAAATAAAATAAAATAAAATAAAATAAAGGCAAAATACGCTCACTGCTTTCCTAGTACTGTATTCCATGTGAGTAGTCGTTCTGTGTGTCTCGTGAGTCATACGTGTCTGTACCCACGAGGGTCGGCTCGCTCCAGCGCGCTCCAGCGCGCTCCGCGTTACCGTGTGGTGAAGCTCTGTTGCATAGAGCTGGTGAAAATGTTCCAGTGGAATATTTTTCTCTTAAAAAATATAGTATGTAATCAAATGATCTGCCATGTTGACCGTCAGAGCAGAAGCCTCACAAGCTTAGGGTTTTAAGGTGCTTCCCAGGCGTCTCCAAAGCCTGAGTTCTTCTCTGCTTTGCTATCTAAGGGAGCTTATTTTAGGGAAACCCTGCTTCTTGGTGCTCMATCTTCCTTGGAGTCAAGAGAGCAAGTTTATTTTAAAAACTCCAAATTTGACTCCTGTTGTGAATATCAGTATTTCCAGAAAGCCACTTCTGGTACCAAATAAGGCTTTTGATATTTGATGACTTAAAAAGTGCTCATAGAGCTGAGCAGCATCTTCTTTGAAGAAGTTTTGGTGTGTGGGGGGGTGGTTAATAGAAACTTGGATTTGATTTTGTATGGATTTGGAATGAATTTTCAGGCATAGTTTCACTTTGCTTATCTAATGCACGATGTCATGAGATACTATTTTCAGGTCATCTCTTATTCTAATTGAGTAGGTATATGAATGTAATAAAGCATCACTATTTTAACTTCAAAAACATGCTTCAATTCACTTCTGGCATGTGTAAGATACAAAGAGACCTCAAATAAATTGATTTTATTATTTAACTAAAGCTAAGTACTGTAATCAGGTTATTTGGGACGTGTGTATTTTAAATTTCCTCATAAATTTTTTCCTTCTGACTTGCTGGAGCAAAATAAGAAGACAAAGCAACGGGCCGGTATCAGACGGCCGTAATAAATAAGGCCCCGTGGTGCGTTTAATTCAGAGAGGTGCCCGTGCCTGCGCAGCGCCGCTGCATKGTGTCCTCGGGGAGGAAGAAACGGCAACAAACAAACCCCAAGCCCCGGGGCTGGGGACGGCCCCGTGTCCCTTGGCAACATCAATATTTCCGTGCACAAATAAAGGTGCCTGCTGGACGCGAGGGCAGCGGCGGCCGCGCGCGCCCCGGCTCGCCGGGCTCCTCATTGGTCATCCTTAATTTGGATGTCTAGACATTCCGGGCGGAGGGAGCGCAAGGCAGACATCTGAAGACGTGAGAGGAGATTCTAAGGGACACCAGGGCCTTAAAATAAGGCCCCAGCGAACCGCCGGTGTATTTGGTTCGTCTTAAAAATATATGTTGATAGTGATTGAATGGAACACATGACTGAAGGGTTGCTCCTTGATTATTACCATTAATTAATGCACTTGGAAGTTTTGGTGGCTGTGATGTAAATAGATKAAAGCTTCCTTAGAGGTTATCTGTAAGTGCTGTCGAGTTAATACAATGAATGATTTTACAGACTTGCTGAAGTGTCTTTTCTTCACTCGACGAGGATCAGAACATTCAGAAAAATAAATGGACCGCATTTAAATGAAATATCTAATCCTCATTTGTGGCATTTAAACTGCAGTCAGCAATATCCTCTTGCAGAAGTCCGGATGAAGAGGATATTACTGTCGCCTGTCTTTATTTTATTTGAAGTCTCTCCGTGGAATATGCACGTGGAATTGTGCATACCTGTATGTGAGCAGGGCCCAGGCCCGCCAAACTCCCTGCTGGGAACGCTCAATTCCCACTGGTGCCATTGGGCATTGGAGGGCATTAGCCCCACATTTGAGGAACAGTGGCATGCGCATTTATAAAGGCCCAGATTTTCAGCTGTCCTTTTAAATATATGTGCAAATAAGTCAGGTGATTGCTCAGTTATCATTTGCATGTGTGTTTGTGCTAAGGATGCTGGTTATTTGTATAATGGCTAGAATGGGCTAGAATTTGCCTTTCAGAAAAACTGTTTAAGTTGAGGAAGCTGTATTTATTACCTTAGGAATATTTTTCTATAATAATAAGATCTGGAATGTGACAGAGCTGGATGGAGCTATTAATATCCTTCAGAGATCTATTTTAGTTTTCTTTGTTTTTAATCCTTTCAATCATAAATCCCAGAAAACAGCAACTGGAGCTTGAAGAGCAACCAACATTCAGCAGTGGAGGCTCTGCAGCACTGCACCAACAAATGCTTTTGAAAGCCCTGTGAAACAAATGCAGTTGGATTGCAGTACTGGTACAATATTCCCAGTATCAGAGTATTCCCGTGTGGGAATAGGTACACTTGCAGTGCAGGGAAACTTCTCTACCACTATAGATGTGTCTACGTGACAGGCTGTGCTGGTGTGAACTGTTTTGGTGAGAATCACACCTGTAGGTGAATCAGGTACATGCGAATGGAAGCAACAGACCAAATTTGAGGGCTAGCCCCTACGTGGAAGTTTTCCAGCATGAGTGTAGCTGAATGATTTCCCTGCCATAGGTGTCCTGATGACACTCCCCCTACACACACAGCTGTGAGGTAGGTCATTTTTGAATAAAGGTTCATTTTTTAATAAGATCTTGTTTTAATTCTGTGGACAAATTGCACACCAGATTCTGCACACACACTCCCTCCCTGATACTCCCTTCTGTGAGCTTGTCCTGCTCTTTTCAAGTTTTCCCTTTTTTAAAAAGAGAAAACTTCCCCTTCTCCCTATTCTTTCCCTGCTTTCCCCTTTCCCTACTGTTTGACTCAAATGCTGCCCGGAGCTAAGTGGCCTCCTGACTTTTAAGTTGGAGGTAGTTGCTGTCAGGAGGCAGGACCRACCTGCACGGATCAGGACAGTGGGGCCCTCCAGCTTCGGGTCCACTGCCCTTGCTGYTTTTGCTCCTGTCATCCCTCTGGGAAGCCCATCCTGCTCCAGAGGCAGACCACGGTTACTGGGTATCCCTTCCATATTCCCTTTAACAACAGCTCTATGCAAAYAGTAAAATACACTCAGGTCCCAAAGCTAGTCGGACTACACTACTGATGCAACTTCTACCGTAGAGCCAAAAGGACATGTAAAAACAGGGAAGAAAAAGGTTTCTGTTTTGTTTTCTTTTTATTTCTAGGAGACACTTTTAAAACTAAAACTTGAAAAGTAAGTTCTTCTTTAAAATGTTCTAACTAGGTAAATAAACAGCAGTGGGGCACTCTCTCACTGGCCTGCCTTTTTTTTCTGTGCTAGTGTGTTGAAATGTGTATTTGTTGCATTTCCTGATAGTTCTTTCAATTTTATGAAACTTTACTGTGCCTATTTATGAAATTTTACTGTGCCTATCTCACAGTATTTTGTTTGTTTTCTTCATGTTTCGAACTCCGAGACTCCAGTGATTATTTGAGAATTTCAGCTTTGATGAGAACACACAGTGCAGCCAAACTCAGTGACAGCTAATGGAAGGGGAGGATGGTACCTAGTTTAAAACTGATTCCACTTCAACACTCGCTTTCTGACCAGTTTCCCTCGCGCTCTCATGCCCACAACCCAAGCTCCGGGACACCCAGCCTGGATCAGCCGTGTGCGACGTGGAGGACGGGGGGCATCAGCTGCCAAGTCCTCACCGCGTTGCTGGGAATCTGCCTGGTTGGTGATAACCACCTGGTTTTTGGATAGATCTTTCATATCCTTGAGTTTGCTGCTGCTTTTCAACATTTCTCCATTGTGGGTGTCTTTCCAGCTCGTCTGACACGTGGCRTGGTTGCCGTCCTCCTTTCCACACAGCAGGGCCTTGGCTAGTCTCTGCTGTGGTCTTGGTGACCACGGACCTGCTGGTCCTGATGCAAACACCACGTTTCTCAGGGTTTACCTCTTCCATTGATGTCTGACTCGCAAGTGGTTATCAAAACAGGGCATTTTTGTAATCTTGCTCTGTCACTTTTCCTGGTTCCTTCTGCCATAGACATCTCTATTTGGGCATTTTTCAGACCAATCTTAATACTGTGGCTACAAATCTGCACAGAACAGATTATGGTGGAAAATATTTAAACCCATGACTTTAAAASTTGCTATTTAAGGTATCAATTATAACCTACATTTTATCTTAGTATTTTTGTAATGTTGGGAATTTATATCTGCCTGTCATTTGAGTCTGGCACATCCATCATTTGGGTTGCCAGTATTGCAGCTAAAACGGGCTAACAGGACATTTTAAGACATTGCCTTTTCTCGTAGTCTAGACATATTTTCACAGAAGCTCCAGGCATTGCTAAGGGTCCCTGTAGGATTCAACACAATCCAAATGCTGCTTCCTTGGGGACAGTCTTTGCGGTCACTGGCCGTGAAAACAATATATGGAGATTACTTATTTATGGCCATATTGGGGAAGCTGCCACCTTGTGCAATGACTTTGCTCCCATCCCTGCGCTGCCTCCCTGCTTTGCTGGCACTGAAGAGTCACCTAAAATCTTTCTGATCCCGTTTGCCGTGTGGCTGCACTAGGGCTGCAACCACTAGAACTGGGAATGGCAAAGCAGGGAATACCAAGGAGCTATTCCTCAATTTGATGGGGGATTTTCTTGTATGTAGCCCGGGGGGCTTTACATCAGAACACGAGACGTGAGTGCGTGTCCAGCACCTGTCCTGCACTATCCTAATGCTGATGAACTGCCATGAGGGTCACTTGCTTTTCCATCTTTGCAGGCATTTTGTTGGGTATTTTAGTATCCTCTGAGATGCTGGTGCTGAAATTTGAATTGACTGAAATGTGAACAGCTCTGTTTTTGAATGCTCTCCATGGCCTCAGGTACAATTTGGCTAGATATGTTATTTAGCTGGTTTAACCTGGGCATGTCACTGTGCTGTTTTTCTAAGTGGTCAGCTTTAACATTTGTATGTTCCTGGTAGCTAAAGTTACATTTTTTGATAGCAGAGAGTGTTTTTTTGCATACATTTGGTAAATATATAATGCGTTCCCATAGCAAGTCCTCTGACAAGGTATTATCTAAACGAGCGCCACAGAACTGTTTTAACTCCAGTTCCTGCCTGTTTTTTTTCCCTCCTTGTCTGTAGCATTCCCAGCAGTGCAGTAGCCAGGATTTGATTTCTGTCAGAAATGATACTGCTCCAGCCTCATCTCTGTAAGGCTCCGCAGGGAGGTTAGAGGGTGGTTTTCCTCCGGCTGCTCTGGATTCGGTCCAGCATTCGATGAGAATGCAAATCCCCTTGAAAGCAGATCCCTTCTCTGCGCTGCGTGCGCTTCAGGAAGCTCATGATAAGTTTATATTTGCATGGAGGCACTGTTCTTTTTTAAAGGTACCCAGTCTTTTGCACTTCCCAAAGCTTAATAAATGTCTCTCGTGTTCTTTTTTTCCCTTTTAGCAGGAGAACTGAGCAAATGCACTCTGGGGCTGGGCCTTGCCACGGTGGTTTGGGAGGTCACAGTTACAGCTTCGTGGGAACACAGGTTTCATTGTCAGGGTGCTCGCAGCAAGGCAGCACATTAATTTTTGCGATTTCTGGGATACGAAGGTCTCCCATATTTTCCAAAGCTGTGTTTTCCCTCACATCCCTGCTGGGCCGGGTGCCGAGGTCGGTACCGGCGCCGCTCCATCGGCTGGGGTGAAGCACCTTCCAGAGCGGATGCGATGCCGGTGCCACTTTGGTGGAAGATGCCAAGGCCCTGGGGCGCTGGGGGGTCTGCGAGGGTCCCTATCCAGGCGGCCGTGGTGGGAGCGCGGTGCCGAACTCGCTGACTCAGGGAATCCCGTCTGCCCAGCGCCCGCCGGCTCCCCCGGGAGCTCGTGGAGGCCGAGCCTAATCCYCAGCTCCGCATCTGGTTTCCCAGGGCAAGCCGAGCGCCCGCGGAAGCAAAGCCGGCCCATGGGCATGTGCTGGGCAGGAGAGCTGTGCCTGGAGCTGGACAGGGGGGCTACCTTCCCTGTTCAGAAATGTCAGGCCTGATTCCTGCTCGCCCTGAAACGCCTCTGCGCCCTCCGGTAGCAAAGTGGATTGACCTTAAAGTGGCCCTAAATCAGTTGTTCCCTCCTAATTCAAGTTTTGTCTTGCTCCGGCTCTTCAAAAATAACCATTAAGTGCAGGTCTGCAAACAGATTTATGGCTGGACGTTTAGAGGACCCAGCTATTTCAGAGGCYGGTCGCTAACGTTGATTGCTGACATAATAGCGTGGCTATAAAAATCAGCTGAATCAAACTTCCCTGTACACAAACCCGTCTGTTGATTGCACTGTTGTCACTCCCTTAACAACTGTCACCAAGTTTTGTTTTCACGTCCTACAACTCTCTTCTATTCGAGGCTCACTGTAATGTTTCCAGAAAAAGAAACCTCAATGAAAGGTGGCCGGGGGCTTTGACTTTGCAGCTTTTTGTTCTTTAATGTTTTTCTTTTTCTTTTTCTTTTTCTTTTTTTTTGGACTTCACTTTTGCTCACCAGTAGGTGTCACTGACGTGGAAGGAAATAAGATAGTGTCTGGACAGCAATACTGTGAATTCCTTGCACTTCTGGAGCGGCTGGTGTTATCTGAGCACAAAATGTGAGCCTCTTTGCAGGCTGGCGCCCAGCAGAACCAGCGAACTTCATTGCACCGATGCCACCTCCCGCCTTCCTCTGCCCCCAAAGAGGAACTAGAGGAAGTCATTGCCCCAGAGTACTGGTCACCTATGTATTTCTCAGTCAAGAATATATAAAAATGGTGTATTAAAGTGGGCCAAAAATCAGGTGCTTCCTTAGGTTTCAAGGGAGAGTGAGGGGCTAACTTGTTCAACTGTCAGTTTGGTATGAAACTAAAATAGAATTTCTTAATGATTTAATCAAAAAATTAAAATGATAATTTAATGAAAACCAACATATTTTATACATTAAAAAAATAGCCCCCTTCTTTATCCCTTCCAAATCTAAGTGTTCCAAGAAACTCCTCACAGCTGCATAAATGTAACGCTCCTTTTTGTTGTTTTTAACTGCAGGGGAAAAAGTAAAGAAAGTCCCCGGCAGTTCTGGCCCAGGTGAGGATCTGATTTCACTAAGCATTTTCCATTAGTGGAAGTCAGACATCTTGTAATCTAAATAGGTGAGACAAAAGAGTAGTGGACAGACGTCATGTATGCAAAATGTTAGCAGTATCTGTCTTAGCTTGTCACATTTTCTTCTTTGCTCACACTGTAGCCCTTTCTGCGTTCATGTTGCATTTAACCATTTCAGTTCCCAGTTAGCGTGACCTGTTTCTTGCCACCTTGGTGCTTGTGGTTCTTTCTCCTTCATTTCCAGAAATGGTCTTGCTCATTTTTATGATCTCCAGGGCTTGCCTTCTCTGTGTGGTAGCTCATGATAGTGCCTCCGATGCCTGGCTAGCAACTACCTTTGTAGCTCCTGCCAACCTATTCTGAGGCTGAACTGATGGGACAAATGCTAAATTCTCTGTCACTTGTCTCAATAGCTATTTTCTTCTTTATAAACCCTCTAGAAGATGATAGAAGCTTCAGAATAGATCTATAACATCACCGAGACATGGAAAGTGGGCTGCATTTTAGATTGCAATTGCTAATATATTTAAAATAACTAGTTAGTTAGGATTTTTTTTTCTTACTTTAATGCACAGGGTACTTTGTACTTTAAAGTTGTGAGCTGTTCTTCATCTGATGTGTTTTGTGGCTTTGGAAAAGCCTGCCTTTTGTAACTGTGCAGAAGATGACACCTCAGTGAGTGTCAGCTCTGCTCTAAAGTCATCTATGGCCTAGTTCTCGGAGATGCTGAGGATCCACTGTTTCCTGGCTCGTCAACAGGAAATGGTGATCGTCATCTGTGAAAACAACCGTGTACCATTGAAAAATTGTTGTTATAAAACCAAAAAGTGTAGATGTGTGAACACTAGACCTATAGAGCACATGATTCTGAGCAGGCCTCCAGCTAGCTGACATGTCTGCAAATTAGAGACACAGAGCAAACTAAATGCAGGGTCAGTGGCTTCCCCTAGAGAGGCTGACTGGCAGTGACTGTACAGGGGCGCCTCTTTGCGAGTTTCATGAGAGATTTTGGTGTTCATTTCTGTTTGTTATTTAGAAAGTTATGCAGTTGTCATTAAGGTTAAAAGGATTTTAAACTYAATTGAAGGGAGATGGAGGGCTTCAACAACACTAACTTATATTGACTCTGTGTATCGATGTAATTAGTGTCCAAGGAGGTGACTGAGGTTGGAGTTTTGAACGAGGCAGATCTTCCGTTTTGTCGCTGCACGTTCAGGAGGTGTGAAGTACCGAACTCTTCTAAGGCTCAGGAAAACTCTCCTTCTAAGGCTAAGGAAAACGCAGCCCATGGCATGGAGCTCCTGGGCATCATTTAGAAGTGAAAATGAAGGTGGTGCCCCTGGAGGCAGCTGGGAGGACGCGGCAGCGTTCAGCATGGCCTTGGGGAAGGGGTGTGCAAGGCCTGAGGAGGCTGCCCCGCAAGTCAGGCCCTTCCAGCATCATAAACATGGCCGGAGTTACCCCACAGGTAGCGCTCAGGACAGCGGGTTCATCTCCCTGTGCCTGTTTCTCTACCCTTTGCCTTCCGTGCCCGCTAGCACAGGAAATGGCGCGCGGTCTCGTCCTGCGTGTGGACGTGTGCCCGGCACGCGTGCGCGCGAGGGGCCTTCTGGGGCTCTGCGTGCACTCTGTGGGTTCTGCGTAGGTAAGGGAAGGTTGCAGTAGTCACCTCACATCGGCTTATCTCACAGCTGAGAGGCTGTGGCCGTCCAGTCTGACACAGCCAGGGGGCTGGGGTTACTGGGGATACTGGCACTAGGCGCTTTCTGCAGTARTTCTTCAGTCTGAAAACCTGGCAAGTTCCTGTTCTGCTTGAGCAGACTCTATCCAAGCTACTTTTACTGTTATTCAGACGAAGTAATTTTTAGGAGGAAAACCTTCCTGTCCTTCCTTTCCTCATTTCTGAGAATGGTGGTTTGTCAAAGATCTGACCTGATGGATTAATCCTCTAACACTGGGGTGACGGCCTATTTAATGAACCCAAACATACAGAAGCACCACATAAGATGAAGAACCTGAGGTGCCTAAACCTAATACCCAGGGTGAATTGTATATAGGACACAACAATCCATTCTTATATAGAATTTTTCTATGATTGTCTATAGAAAGCTTTTACAGAGAAGGAGCTACCATGACCTGTCTCAGCAGTGGAAAATTGAGGCAGAAGGGTTTGTGTCAGGGGTGCAAAGAAGAGACTGGATTATTTCTATACCTCTGTAGATTTTTCAATCCAATGCCATATTGTTTGGAACATGTTGCCTGCCACCTAGAGATGTTGTCCCTGGTAAGTTTTAAGCTCAAACTAGTAACAGCTTGTGATGCCCTAGCAGAATATTTTGGGGGAAAAAATAAAAAGAATTATCAAATTCTCAAGAATCAAGATGAATTATCTCAAACGTAACTTAAATGTCCATCCTCATTCTCTATTGATCTTGCTTTAACTTGTCTTAGTCTTTTTTTGTGTGTGGGGAACAGACTACTTAAGTATCTAGGATATCACATCTTTTTGCTGTGGAGAGCCACATTAACACATGCTGAGCTATAAATACAGGGCTACTCTGCTATTCCTTCTTCCATAACTAGTATTTTTATCTAGTTGCGGCCTTTAACTTCTGTTCCTTCCAGTTCCTTGGCTGTCAGTTATAGGGATCATGTAACGTGTGTGTCATCTACCCTGCATGGCAACCAAAAAACACCAGTTTTTCCAGTGCGCTATTGAAGACTGCTGGTCTTCAGTGTCAAAAAAGACACAAGCTCAAGACTTGAGGATGGTTTCTTTATGTGAAACGAATGCTATTTAGATGGTGCAAAGATTTTGGAAACCTTTCCTGCTTAATTTTGTTAATACAATTACTTGAAGTATAATCTCATCTCGCATCCATCTGAAGCACAATACTGACTAATCTTTTCATTTGCTTAACCTGTTTATTAAGCTATGAGTTTCCCAGAGTGCCAGGGATAACAAATGAAGGTGACTCAGATACAGTTTAAGAATATAGAGCAGCTGGGTGTTGGAATAAAAGGCTCTAGTAGAGCAAATAGGGGTTGTTTTCAGTAATTTAAGATAATCTGCCTAATGTTGTGTGGCAGTTGAGTAGAGAGCCCTTGCATGTGGGATCAGTGATGTTCAGCACAGGAGTGGTGAGTTCTCAAGCTGCTCTGCAAGAACAGACCAAACAAAACTTTGCTCTGGTGTCCATCCTTTTTGCAGCAGATACGATCACTAAGATGTGAAAAGACAACCATGCAAAATTCCCTGAAAGCTTATAGGTAGTTTTACCAAGCATAGGCAAAAGCTTGCAAATTAGACAGTTTTTAATCCTTTTTTTTTTTTTTTCCCACTTCAGATTTATGGTCTTTCAGTAATCTCATTAATAAACAGACTGAACTTGAGAAACTGTATTTTTAATTACTTACAGGTACCTCAAACTTCTGTTGATGAGAATGCTCTTGTTTTCCCATCCCCAGAAATGAATTATTTACRGAAAAGAAGATAAAATCTATTTGGATGTTTTCTTCCGTTGAGTTTAAATAGAAGGTCTCTCTCGGCTACAAGTTTATCTTTTTCAACCTTTTTTTTAAGCTCAATTTACTCAGAAACTTAGCTCTCTGAACAAAGGATACCTTCATGCATTGGTATTTGTAARTTATGGCTGTGAAATAATCAAAAATTTTTAAAAGAACTCAGTTATAATCTTTTTTATCTGGTTTCAGAAAACTTCTTCTGCCATTGCTACTGATATTAATATGAATGATTTTATAATATAGGGTGAAGAAATTAGCTATCTTTATGCTTTTTTTTTTTTTTACTTTTGTTAGTATTTTGATTGGCATAATTTTTATTACGTTAGACCATGAGTTTATTTGATACTGTGTTTACTAGGAATAAATGTGAGTTTATGTTCAGCTAACATGCTGCTCTTGTTCTTGCTCCTGCATCTACTTGCCTTTACTTTTTTTCCCCTTTATTTTTGAGTTTTTAATTTGCATTTTTTTTTTCTGAAAAATGTTTATAGAGGAGAGTGATTCTACAGCAAAATTGTCATGGTGCAACCCACACAACTGAATCTCTTGATGAAGACAACATTGCTCCACGGAGAGGGACCTGGGAGTCCTGGTTGACACCAAGTTAACCATGAGTCAGCAGTGTGCCCTCGTGGCCAAGAAGGCCAATGGGATCCTGGCCTGCATCAGGAGGAGTGTTGCCAGCAGGTCAAGGGAGGGGATCCTGCCCCTCTACTCAGCTCTGGTGAGGCTGCACCTGGAGTACTGTGTGCAGTTCTGRGCTCSCCAGTAYAAGAGGGACGTGGAGCTTCTCGAGAGGGTCCAGAGAAGAGAACTAAGATGATTAAGGGAATGGAACATCTCTCGTATGAAGAGAGACTGAGTGTACTGGGCCTGTTTAGCCTGGGGAAGAGAAGGCTGAGAGGGCATATGATTAACATGTATAAGTTCAGGAAGGAAGAATGCGGGGAGGAAGGGGACAAGCTGTTTTCATTGGTGGCCAGCGATAGGACAAGGGGTAATGGCCATAAGCTGGAGCACAGGAAGTTTCGTCTCCAGGTGAGGAGGAACTTCTTTACTGTTAGGGTGACAGAGCAGTGGAACAGGCTGCCCAGGGAGGTTGTGGAGTCTCCTTCTCCGGAGGTCTTCAAAACCTGCCTGGATGCCGCTCTGTGCCCCATGCTCTGGGTGTGCCTGCTTGAGCGGGAAGGCTGGACTAGATGATCTCTAGAGGTCCCTTCCAACCTTGAATGTTCTGTAATTCTGTGATTCTTTTCCTTTGAACACAGAGTCACACAGTCAGCGCTCAAGCAACTCATGTGAATGGCGTGTGTCTCTGAAAATCAGTAATATGGGGCTGAAAAACGGAGCATTTTTCAGCTTCCCTCAAATATCAATAGATCTTACTGATACCCCTAAAAGATTTGCCTCCAGCAGTCTCGCAGTATCTCCTCTGGCCCCTCTGTGTTTTCTGCGCTGCGAGCGGTGCCCTTGCAAACGATGTGAACTTGTGGAAGCGGCAGGGGCAACTTTCGGAAACACGTAGGTGCCAAGTTTCCTGTGCCGGGTGCTTAAAATAGCCCAGACTGGGAAAAGAGGGGCGGACTGTGACCGAGTGCCGCTCTCTCTGCGTGTCAGGGCTGTTTTTACTTGATCTACATCGGCTGGTGCAATCCTTTGTGAGCAGAAGAAAGACAGAAACTCGCCCCCACCCGTTTCCTCTTTTGGGGCTATTTTGGGCACGCGGCGAAGTTCTCCGTGTACTTTCTCAGCCGGAGCGGCGCGGCGAACTCCTTCTGGTAAATCATATTTTCTGTTGGCGGGGGGGCAGGGCGGAGTTGGTGTTTAAAGAGGTTGCCCTCCTCCCACGCGTCCATGAATGTGTTCAAGAGAATATTCAGAATCTCCCTAAAGGGCACAGGCACCTTCCAGAATATGCCCTTTTTTTTTTGACCAAATCCACATTTGTGTCCCAACGTGCGGTGGCTTTGCCTGGATCCTTTTCATGAGTGCTGGCAGGTGGTGCTGACATTTTCCCTTTTCCGTTTTAAGGAGTCATTATATTTAATGATGAGCGAGGCCCAGGAAGCAGCATCAGGATCTTAAAGAATTTGTGGATCATTCAAGCTGAGTATTCTTATTAGAGAGTGTTTAAAAAAATGTCACCGCCTAAACATACCTCACTGAGCTATTTCTGTAGCGAGGCAAGAGGCTGAGTCTGCTTTTTCTCCGTGTTTCCACCAGCAAAGCTCTGTTGTTTTCTCTGAAGTTCTTGTTGACTTTGTCAACCGCAATGGGGCAGATGAGAATCCCACCGTTGGAGTCCGGTTTCCAATGTCAGAAAATGGACTTAAGTGTTCTCCTGCCCTTCCTTACATGCGTACCTCCCCCAAGAAACATCCAGAGGGAGAAAAAAATTCTCAAAGATGATACGGAAATGTGGGAGAAACTACTCTTTTTATATTTATTTGCATAGCAGATCTGTGGATGGTCTGAAAAATGCATGTGTAAAAGAACAGAAGGGCTTGTGGGGAGGTCTCTGAAGATTATTTTCTTTTTTTTTGGTGGGCTGTTTTTATGTTTTGTTTTCTTTTGTTTACTTCTTTGTGCAGTAAAAGGTCTTGTGGTTTCTCAGGTCTTGGAGACTCTTTGGTTGCTACTTGAACCTACTGAAAGCAGAGCAGTTTAGAGAAAGAAAGACTTGTGCTCACTGCAAAATGTTCCCTGTCTTCTTGAGATTTCCAGCCTAATCCTAGGGAGCATCTGCTTGAAAGGCCATGTTTAGTTACATGTAAGCACTCCCTGGAGGCCACCATGAAAATGTCCTCTGCAGGAATTGGAAAAAAATCTCACTGAGATTAAAATTCGAGAACCTTTCTGCATCATAATATCTGAAAATTCTTTCAAATCTGCATTTGGAAGAAAAAAGCTCCTTGCACAGGCATGATGAGGTCAATTGGCCATTCCTGACTTCTCAATGCTGACCGATACTTTATRTTTTGCACTGTAAACACATCAGTCTTCTCTGTGTGTAGCCCAAAGAGGTGCTTTTTGGTATCATTTTGCTTTAGGAGCAAGTATATTCTGGAAGAATCATCTGTGTTTGGACCCCACATTATAGCTGTACCACTAAGAAATGTTTTATTTTAGAGTTTTACTTTTGCCTTTTATGCTTAAATTAGATCTGAAGCCTTTTGGGGAGAGCTGAAAAGGAAAGGACATATTAAATCTAAATTTCTACACGACTTACCCTTTATTTTGTTTGATCTGTATTGAAATCTTAGATAAAAGCCTGTTTTTACTATTAACACATGAGAATATTTTGCAGCTGTAGAAATTTGGAGTGAGTCCTCATAGTGCTCTGTTCCCCTGGTACCTTTTTCTGTCCCAGCTCTTCATGCCTCAAATATCTTATTATTTGCATTATAGTGGCCCTTCCTCAAGCCTCTCTTGCTAGTTTTTTAGTCACCTGCCAGGTTAACACCTTGCATGCGGTTGTTATTTTTCTCAGAAATATGTTCTTGAGTCTTACTCATTTGCATGTGCACCAGAAAAAGAAAAATGATTTTCTTCGGTAGTCTCTAAATTTCTTACAAGGTTCCAGGATACTGACTTGATGTTTCTTTACCTAAAATTCAGAAAAAAAAAGCCTCAGCAAAACAAAACCAACAAGCAAAAACAAAATAAAACAAAACAACTCAAACAGGAGGCTGGGGGAGAGGGCTAAAGCACGTGGGTATCCAAGCCTGGCTTCCCCACACAGCTTGTTTTCCGTGACTAGCAGCACTGTGCGCGGAGCTGGGTGTATGACATCCACTGGTCTCAAAGCACTTGCTTGTTGAACTCCAACATCTGGCATTTTGCTATTTCTTTTGCAGCTAAATATATTTTCAGCAACCTACTGTCCCTCCACTCATGGGATCTTAAATGTGTGTTAAATATTAGTGTCTGTCCGGGGGTGGTGGTGCAGCTCTTCCGAGGTGCATCCGGAGGCCTTCCTGGGGCTCTGCTGCAGGGAATGGCGGGCTCTCAGTACCCGTCACAGTCCCTGCAAATAGCCCTGTGTAGGCGTCRTGAGGTTGTTGAGCGCCGGTGCTCATGGGGAATGGGGAAGGGTASGGGCGGCTCTCCAGACGACGCGGGAAGAGTTTCCATCTGGGCACGTCAGGTGCAGATGGGACATCCCGTACCATCCCGCCCCATCCTGGGACACACGGCAGCTCCAGGCACGGCCGGGCTGAGCCGTGCAGGCCGCAGAGGCCGGGCTGCCGCCGCCGCCATCTCAGGCGGTGCCAGGCCGCGCCGCGCACGGGGCCCTGGCGTGTGGCCGGGGCCCGCGGCCCTGGCACGGGCTCACGCGCAGCTGCCCGGGCCCCGCCGCAGAAGGGAGCCGCGCAGGCGCTGCCCGGCTCCGCCGAGGGGCCCGGCTCCCCGCGGCCGCGGTGTCGGTGGCAGCGCAGAGCGAGGCGTGCACCAAAGGCAGGTCCTGGCATACTCGCGTCCAGAGCGCGCAGGCGTTAGGCAAACACAATTCTTTTCTTTCTTTCCTAATTTTTTATGCACTGTGAAGGTTTATTATTGAACATCTGCGGTTGTCCAGGCTGCATATTTTGCTCTTGTAAAGGCAAAACAGTTTATACACACACATACACATCCCTGTTTTCTATTTCAGTTTCTCTCATTGAAATAAAGCAGGCTGAACATTTTTCAAAGAAAACCATTTTTTTTTTTTTGAGTCAGAAATATTGAAATAGCGCACGTTGCACAGACCGGCAGCTGAAGTGCAATTATATACTTATCTATAAAATGTCCAATAAAATGCAAAGGGCAACAGTCAGCTTTTCTTCTTCAATTTAGAATGTCTTATAGTTACATATTTACAATTCTTATGATAGCTTCACATGCATAAAATGGGTTCCAGGGACTCTTAATTGCCCTGAGGCTTTTTCTATATAAGTTTGTTTATAATCTCTTTAAAGCATTACTGTAAAAGAAGAGAATACAATTAATGAGTATTGGATAATGATGACTAACGGGGGAAGAAACATTTTTTAAATCTTTTTAGTCTGATTTAGTCATTTTTAGTCAGATTTTAGTCTGAGCGAAGGTTTTGCTCAGAGCAAATTGCCAGTTTGAACCAAAAAAGAGAACCACTTAAAGCAGCTATGTTAAGAATAATCAACAAATGACATGAAACAAACAAAAGCTTCCAGATCTGGTTGTTTATTTTCTGGCTTTTTGTCTCCTCCTGGGATACTCTGCAGCCAGATTTTCAGGCTGCGCTCTGCGAGCCTGGGAACCTGGAAGGATTAGTTTTTAAACAAAAGCCAAGTTTCTCAAGACAGAACATGACTCCAGGAACATGACTCCAGGAACTGCGGGTTTAAGAAAAACTCCAAATGTCATAGCATTTGAGGTGGGTTTGCTAACTTTTGACAAGATCATTGTTCCTGCCTGACTGAAAGTCTCCCGCAGGCCCAAACGGCCGTGGTTCGGTGCAGCCAGTGAGAGCGGCACACGGCTGCCGCGAGGGCGCCCTTGGGACTGGCCTGGTGCTAAACGCTCCTCGCCATCAGACCCTAAATAAGCAGCGACGAAGGGCTTGGAGTGGGGAGYGAGTGGCAGGGTCAAGGAGGTGCTCGTGAGAGGCGCCTCGTGCTTATTTACGCCTGTCCCGGTGGCTCCCGTTTGTTTTCTCAATAGCAGGATATGGGATGATGTGAGAAGCAAAGGGTGGAGCCGAGCACTTGCGTGAGTAACATCTGCAGGACTGGGCCTGATGCTCTGCCCATTGAAATCAATAGGCACCTCGCCAGCACCGCCAGTGGGAGCAGGACACGGGCCAGCGAGGAAAAGGGAAGCTCATGGGGCCGTATCTGCATCGTCGGCTCAAGGAGAAAGGAATAAAACGAAAATTAGAAGCAAAATAAAGTTGGGGAGGGGAATAAATGACTATTAAAATTAATTCTTCCGTAAGGATGGGTCAGTAGCTCATGTCTTTAATTTGGACCATCTGCCTTGAAGTGTGCAAGAAACTTGGCCTCTAGTGTTTAGTCCTGGAGGCCTGGAGAGGTCTGTTCTCCGAGGTGTGGGATGTGGAGGACTGGACAAAGAGATACATGGGGCTGCCATCCCCTGCGCCAGCCTCACGCTGAGGGCAGGGAAGGTGCTTATCTCAGTTTTGGAATGGGGTGTTGTAGCTTTGACCCCAGGTCTTATCCTAAAGCTCTTCTTCTTTTTAGTATATTTCATCTTACTTTGTACTTCCAATTTTCTTTCCCCTGTGAAATTTAGTGGGTAAYGTGATCTTTCCATCTTTCTGTACCCCCTGTTAAATTTCTGAGATGATTTTTCATTTCTGAGGAGTTTTTGGGGGGGCTGTATGTTGAAGTGTAGTAAATCATTGGAGAAATAGATCTCCTGATTTGTAACTTTTGTCTTTTGTCACTAACAGCAAATTGTATTAAAAATGTCCTTAGCCCAGTACAGCTGCCAGATCTGTGTAATTTTAGCTTGTGGTGGTAGCAATGAGCCCTTCAGGGTAAGGGAAAAAAAACTTAGTAAACCAAGGTGAGGGTTGAGTAAGGGAAAAAAATGAAGCATATATAATTGTCTCCTAAAAATGTAGTATCATGATGAGATTTCAGGAATCTTATGTATAGGACAGGTACAGTTACAGTTTTGTGAACTGTATATTTACCTTACCTTATAGTGCAGACATACTACACACAAACATAACTCAATGATCAGTTTGAGAACTTTTTCGTTTAAACCAGAAAAAAAAAAGCTTTCCCATTTACTGTTTCATCACATTCAGCCTGTGGGCCACAGGCAGAGCTGTTGAAACACGAGCACACTGAAACTATGTTTTTGTGTTACTTAGGTAGCACTTCAGGCATCAAACACGATAGTAATGACAATATGCAGACTGTGCTGTATTAGACCCAAAGCTAAAATGTGTGCACTTGTGTTCCTTAGACCATAAAGCTCTTCTTTCACTGCTGTTATTTTGCCTTGCATCTCCAGCACAGTTAATTTTTGGTTAACTTTCCGTAAGTGTCATAAGGTGATTTTCCAAAATTGACCACAATGACTATGTTGATCTTTTGAACAAGCCTCATTTCAAAAGGAAAGATGATCAGTGGCTCGTTTGCTAGACTTTTAAAGTTGGCTTGACGTGCCCTTTTGAATTGGTTGGGAAGCTCCTTTAAACTTGCACTGAAAAGTTCTCCTGGTTAATGACTGCAGCTTAGTCTGCACTGGAAAATGTTGGTACGTCAGCGAGGATTGTGCGTAAATCAGTCTCCTAACACATTCAGCTGTGCCAGCAGAAACTGCTGGAATGTAGATGAAACGATTCTTAAAAGAAAAAAAGATTATTTTGCTGGTATAGCTTATTTCTTTCAAGAAATGGCTTTAAATTATGTTGGCTGAAGGACACTTTGCTAGCTTAGGCTGGTTAGGGGTAGCACTGTGTAGCTTTACAAACTCCTCCATGCGCACTCATGCTGGCAGAGGGAAATATTTCCTGTTGCCAAGATGGACTCTTCTCAGAAGCTCTTGCCAGCCTTGGTTACTTAGACCTGAGTAATACTTTTTAATTTTTTTAAATTAATTCACTTAATTTAATATAGTTCTGTGCTTGGACTGATGTGTTAAAGAATGTTTCCTAAAGGCCATACAGTTATCAGGAGCTAAGTTGCAACCTGATCTGGGTTCAGTGTTGACCCTGCTTGGGTCAAGATGTTGGACTGAAGATCTCCCAATGCCTCTTCCAATCTGAATGGGTCAACAATTTTGGCTCTTATGTGGAAGACTGTAACAGCACTGTTAAACTCTAAGTTTACATTTCTATTTGCATTTTCCATCTTGCAGATGGCTCTGGTCCATCTGTCATCTCTATGCCCTAAGTAACCTCAACAGACTAGCTGTATGAGGGAAAGCTTCCCAACTCATCTTCCGGTGTTCAAAAGGCTTTGTTAGGATCCTTYCCATTTCTGTGGCAGAGAGATGGTCACTCAGGATGATTTGCTGAGTGTGGTTGTGGTGTGTTATGGAGCTTTACATCCATCTCCTGCTTCTTGGCCGCTGTTTCAGCACTGCTCATGTTCCCGGTACTGCAGCACCTCTCCAGTTTCCTGTCTCCACATGCCGGATTGCAGGAGCTAGACAGTCAGCAGTGCTGTACTAGGGCCAGAGCCAAGGAAGAGGAGCAAAAGACGTGGGCAAAATTCTTTCCCTGGGTGAAGTTCTGTGTTAGGGGTCCTAGGTTATTTACTTGGAATGACTGATCCAAGTGTTTCTAGCAATTTGAAGGTGGGACTTGTAACTGGAATCCCTCCTGTCACACTTTTTTAACGCTATTGTATTCCAGCAGTGTTGCCATTTGAGCTTGATTCTGAGGTGTGGACTCTGTAGGGCTGCGAAGAAAAATGTGGAACTCCCATGTTGCTTTCCAGTTGCTACACCCTGTGCTTAGATTTCCCATTTTGTTTGTCAACTCATTCTTAGGCTAAATCCAACATGAAGTCCCAGGCTGCTCCATGGGAATGCTCAGATCCTGCAGGAAAAACATTCTGTGAAGCGGGAAGGACGATGACAAGAACAATGACTTATTTTTGGACTTCAGAGACACTCAGTCAGCAGTAGCTCGGACACCATGAAAGCCTGGCATGGATAGCATGAAGCCAGCAGAGATCCATGAGGGTCTCTGCRGAACAGTAGTCCTGGTTGGCTGGACTCTTGTGTAAGCTGCAGAAGCAACCCCTGGTGCAGGGTATTAGTCAAACTGTCTCACACAGGTGGAATTCCACTTTTTCATGATAGAATTGATCCATTTGATGATGCAGTGCAATAGAGGAAGCCAGTTATGCTGCCTGTGCTTTATGAAACTCTCTTTACGAGATCCCCAGTCTTTCCAGTGAGCTCCTTTGCAGCTAGTGCGGTGCAGGTCATAGCGTGGTCCTCTCCTCCCGGGTTGGCTTTCGGCTCCTGCCTGTGACCTGCAGGTCCCTCCTGATTCCTGGCATTCCTGCTGCCTGTTCGCCTGACAACTGGCAGGAAGTCACTGGATTCCTGACCTGAAGCCCATCAGTGAAACAGGTCTGCCCAGCTCGCTTATAGGGACCATTATCCCATCCTTGCCCTTGTGATCTGACTTAAATCTGAATTTTCGAAGTGGAGGACAGCTGAGCATGTTTTTAGTGGCCTGTGAAAGCTCACCTGCAAAGAGGTTCATAGCGAGCTTTTAGGATCCAAGACAGACAGACAGACAGGTCAACAATGTGATACATTGGTGGTGAACGTGCGTTGGGTTGTGATGGCATTTGTGAGCTGCTGGGCTTTTGGCTCACTGGGTACCTTTCATTTTGGGTGGTTTGTTTATTTTAAGTTTTACTTTGAGATGTCACTTGGCAAGAGATTTTCCTAGTCTTAAGTTTAACAATAAACTGTTATCCGGAGGTGGGTGTAGATTTGATAATAGCAGTGTTTACAGAATGGTTCATTTTTGTTTTTTACAGGTCATTCATGTGATAGGATGCGTGTTTTGGGGCTGCTTTCTCTGCAGAGCTGAGAATGAGAAAGCTCTGCAGGGTCTAGGGCAAAACAATCTCTTCTTCCCTGGCATCCTGTGGTGAATTTCTTTCACTTCCATAAGGAAACCCAGCTGGGCAAAGCCTTTTGAAAAAGCAGCAGTTTGGYACTCACTTTCTGCCAGCTTGCCACRCTCCTTCTGGACATGCTACTCGACACTAGCTGCAGGTTASCACCGTAAATAGCCTCAGACCTCCAGCCATCCTTGCTGCTGTCTGTCTTTGCTTGCTAGCATGGCCCTAAGGTTTCTGTGTTACTGCAGCACAGCTCTTTTATTGATACCGCTTGGTAAGAACCAGTTTATGAAACACTTTGGAGTCCAGTTTATTCTGCTTTGTGTTTGTTAGCCCTACCTGATCAGATAGCCCTATTCCTGCTCCGGTAGAAGGACCGAGCTGGGCATCAGGAAATGTGAGTCAGCTCACAAGCTGCAATCATGCAGCGAGGCTGAAGGCAGGCTGGATGGCCCTGGAGGCCAAACTCAGAACTCTGAAGTCTTGGAGGGAACTTGGAAAATATTAGCTGGAAGGGGAGGCAGAAATCCAAAGCAGCCTTATTTTTCCAAGATCCTGGATGCAAGTAGCCTAGTCAGAATAAAGACGTTTTCACCAATCCTCCTTCACGTCCTTTAATGTCCAGGACGTTACTGCTGTGGGAGTGGAGATTGAGGCTGCCCTTCAGCAGGCTGTGCATGAGTTGGTTTTAGGCATTTTTAACCAGCCAGGGCGTGAGGTTCACTGCATCCATGGCACAGTTCTCCCTACAAGTAGGATTTGACTTTGGATTGCCAAGCTCCCGTGTTATCAGGTTCCTCTGAGGACCGGGATAACGTGAAAGCTCTGGCTTGCAGGAAGCTGCGTTTCTGTTCGGTTTCCATGTTGTTCGCTCCATCTGAGTTAGTTAGAAGCACTGTTTTATAATGGCAGGTACCTCGTCAGCCTACACTGACACGATCTAACTCCCTTCCTACATATTTGCTTTCATCCAAGTTGTACAGTATGAGGAAAGACTTGGCATTGTCTTTCTGACTTACCAAATCTTGCATTAGTCATGTCTTGGGGAGATGGTGGCAGTTTTTCACCTCCCACGCTTAGCCTAGATACAGACTTTCATCAGGCTCAATATGGATAAAGAAAAAAAAATCTTAATTCTCAGGACTCCTTTGACTGCAAATGGAAATAATTCATAAATGTTACAGCTCTGTCTGATGAGATTGGTAGTCTAGGCTATCAGCAGTATTTTTGCTTCCCTTCCCCCTCTTGCTGTCGCGGTGGGAGAATTGCATCATTTTTTAATAAGATTAGAGCTATTTGCATTTTAAGGTGTTCAGGGTATTAGCTGGCGGTGTGTCAGTTTAGACTGTCTGAGCTGGCTTTGGTCACCTCCCATAAGGGTTAGAGAGTTCAAGAAAACTGTGCCTTGCTGAACTGACAGTCTAGACATGTCTGGAGAGATCCTTAGTTTTTCAGGGTTTGTCTGCGCTTTGTTTCAAGCGGGGTGTGAAAGCTGTAAAAAGCGACACGCTCGCACCAAGGTTTGAAAGTCATTTGAGCACCGACCGTGTGGGTGAGAAATGCCTCTAGCCGTGCTCCTGGCCAAGGGCKGGTGAAGGGGCACCCGCTGAAAGCAGCACACGCAGACGGAGGGCCCTTCACCCACCCAGTGAGGTGCTGCAGCGGGTCGGCTCCCCGTGCTGCTGCTCCGAGCCCTCACGGAGGCTCCGAGCTCGCGCGGATATACGGCAGCCTTTGCAGGGTGCCAGGCGGTCCTGATGGTCCTTCCTGGGCTCCAAGGAGGCAGGAAACCCCCTGGGGGAGGTTGTGGCCCCTGGAGGACCCGATGGCTGCGGCTGCCTGTGTTCCCTGTGGTTCCATCCAGGCCTCCATCCCGCACTGCGGAGCCTCCCTGCCTGCTGCCTCCTGGCTGCCTGAGAGGCCCTGCTGCCATGAAAATGCCCCTTCCCTTTCCTCCCTGTATTCCAGCAGACCTTGTTTGCTGGAAGAGAGCGTGTGCTCTGGGAATGCRTGTTTCTGGGAGCGTTTTGAAACAAGGAGCACAGCTGCTCATCTGCCACAAATTCACTTTTGACCAGTTGAGAGTTTAATGGTCTTAACAGGAATTAGAAAGTTGCCTGAGCCTTGGCAGATGCTGTCGTGTGTTATAKGCTGGCTGCGAGGGTCCCTGCCTGCAGGGGACGTCGAGTTGTGTCGGTTCCTCCRTGGAGCGGTGCTTGAAGGTAGGAGTGCTTGAGAATAAGCCTAGGGAACACTGGGCAATTGGAGARAGATGGACAAAGCACCTGACCTTTACACGCTGTCCCTTCCCCAAATTGCTCAGGGTTTCTCAACCAGCAGATGAAGAAACCTGGGAAAAGGACAAAGGAACAATACCCTAAGCGAAATATCCCTGTGGAGATTTCCTAGAGAGGAGTTAATGCAGAACAAGAGCGGTTTCCACCTGCAAGCTTCTACGAGCAAGTGACATTCTTGACCAGCTCTCGTGATAGCCGGAGTATTTGAAAGCCCTGATTCCTGGAACTGTATAAATAAGAATGTCTGTTTCATTTAAAAGATAGCGCAAAGCCTGTTTCTAGCCTTCCTGACTGCAATTTAAATCTTCAAGACATGGCCTTAGTAAACTCAAATGGCTCCCAACAAGAAAAAACAAAGAAAACACTGTGGGTTTTTCATTTTTTGGTTTTAATCTTGAGATTAATTTCAACTGGGCAATATTACAATTATCAAACCTTCATGGTCAGTACTGCCAAAGGCTCCAGGATTTAACCACCTCAGCAGATAAATTTAATTTGCAGTAAGTGTGGAAAAAGACAACAGCGGATTTATTTCCCTAGTTATTCAGGCACCATTGGTGATATATTTGTGGGTTTGTATATTTAATACAGGCTTTGATATTTTCCCTTATGCATCTYTTTATTATATAAATAGTGTCCTTGTTTCTTAGTGTTTGTTGTTAGTGCATGCAAAAACATTCATCTTTTGTTTCACCCTTCCCTAGTGACCTGTTACATTTAGTTATAGGATATGCAGAAAGGAAATAATTAGTCTAACTTTGATCTGCCCTTGGAATTGCACTGTGCTTTTAAACTAGTGTAAAAGATGAACAGTAACTTTCAGCTACTAAGCACAAAGTGAATACAGGCACTGTAAGTTATTGTCTTAAAATAGCCTAAAGAACCACCTTTTTACAAATGAGTTMTCTACAGAGACTTTTCATTCCAGTGCTGAGATGCTGGAGAAAGGGCATTTGTGTGCCAGGAGCTCCTGAACTGTGAAATCAGAGGAGACAGTTGAATCATCGCTTCTGAGCACCTGCTTGGGTGCATATCATGTCTTACCCATTTACTTTTATATAGTCCCTCACCTTAATTTTCTCTTTTTGCATGTTTTTAGTCTGCAACTTTCAGACTGCAGCCTTGCTATTGCTTCATTTCTGTTTTTCTGTATTTTTTTTAATTGCAGGTGGCATGGCACACTGTATTACCAAATTATTAAAGRTTCCTTGCTCCAAAGAGATTGGAGAAAAAAAATTCCCCCCGAAGTTATTTGAAGTGGGCTGTGAAATTTGCAAACCGTTAYGGGAAAGCAAAGTAGAGTTTTCTGTTCCTGGTTTGCACAGCCTAGAAGGACAGCAAACCCAAGCAGCTTTGTGATTTGTCTTTCCCAGCTTCTAGTTGTAAAAAGGCTCAGTTAGGTAATACAGAGACAGTATTTGATCTGTGTGTCCTTATAGTTCCTTTGCTGCTACTGGAGTTGAACTTTTCAGATAATGCGTATTTATTTATTTATTTRTTTTGAATCTTTGATCTTTTTTTTACTAGGAAGGAACTTTATTTCTAATTATATCTGGGCTTTTTTTTTTATGCTGTTTCTTTTACTGTTAAAAAAAAAAAAAAAGCGCATTTGCAACTAAGAAAACAAGAAGTGATGCTGATTTTCTCTGTTTCCCCACATGGCGTGGCTGAGTGTTTGCTGCAGGTGGCTGGGTGAGAGATGGTCCCCCTGCAACAGAAAGTTGTCTTCATGACTCAGCAGGCAGTACCTGATAGGAGGGATTTTACCCCTATCTAGAAGGGTAAAATTCCTGAAGAGGTTCCCCTATGGTTTTACTTATTTATTTACTTTTATGGTTTATTTTCTGGCAGTGGCGAGGCAACTGGTGAGCTGCATGTACCCAGGACTGGGGACAGTGGAACGAGCATTTTACTCTTTAGTAGTATCCTCTGCTTTCCTAAGCAGTTCATTTCTTTTTGGTCATAGTGGTACATCTCGAAATAGCAGACGTAAGGACTGTCCTTTTTAAACGACACAATGCTCAGGCCATTAGAGCTGTTACGATTCCTTGCTGAGAGATCTTGGTGTTCTTGTAATACAAATAAATAATCAGAGCAAACTAATTTTTCCGAAATATTGTTAACAGGCGTGGATGAAGTATGAAACCCAGGTACTGTAGATCTTCAACYCCACTGCATGCTTTGTAGTATTTATTATTTCTGTTTGTGTTATCTATTACTATAATTCAGCCATGGTTTCTAGTGAAGTATGTATGTGTCCATTAACTACGTGTATTTGCTGCCCGAGCCCTCGTATTCTGCTGCTTTAGGATGACATCCCGAGGACCCCAGAGGTAGATGCAGGAGCCTGTGAAAGTGTTCTTACGCACTTCACAGTGCCATGATGCTGAATTATTTAGGTTTTTGAAAAGATATTTGGCCCTCTACTGAAAGATGTTTCAAGTGTGTACAGCGGCGATGGTCATTATTCAATGTATACTTGTCCATAAATGCAGAGAAAAGGCAGGGATGTCAATTTTAGTTTTGCTGAACCTACATGGCTGGAAAGTAAATGTAAATCAGAGTACGTACCTCTCCGTTGTGTTTTGCCTCTAGCAGCTTTCAGAATCACAAATGCACATTTTTAATGACTAAATGCAACATTAACAGGGAGCCATTCTGCCCCAGTTGTTTCATTAGGGGATGGACTTGCCAGAGACTGCTTTTAAGCAGGCATGTCTCTGTCTAGTCAAGGTATGCCCCCTCGCTCCCTGACAAGGAAGGAATATTAAAAAATAGACTCTTCCTAGGGCAGCTTCTGCGTTAGGTGGCACGTGAAGGGGAAGGGAGAGGCGATGCTGCGTGCCGGCTGTGGGCAGTGCACTGCGCTGCAGAAACCCGCGTCTTCACGCGGTGCTGCCGCAGACGCGGCCGAGGCCGTACCGCAGCCCGAGGCTGRGTTTAAACAGGGACATTGCCATGAATAACCTGGCTTGTCCTCCGTGTGCTTGCGTGCAAGACCCTGGCAGCGGCCGCATACTCAAAAGGTGAAGGGGGACCAGCGGGCTATCACTTTCCTTTTGTTTTTCCCCCTTCTCCTCCGTTTTTYAGGTGAAGCGTTGCTGCGCTGTAGGGAATTAAATGGCAAAAGCCAACCCTTTCGAGAGGCTGCATTAGTCTCTCCCTCATTCCATGTCCCGGGTTTGACAGCCCCAAAGTGCAAGCGCTGCTTCCCTTGATGCCGAGAGGAGAGGCCAGGGCCTGGAGAGGCCGGAGACCAGCCTCCCGTGTGAGGAATGGGTGCYTGAGCCCAAGTTAATGGGATCCATGGTCTGCCAAAGGAAAGGGAGCTTGTCTGGCCCTGGCGGGTGCTCCTGTGGRAGGAAAGGGCGCCATTGAAGGGAAAGCGGCACAACAGCCTTCGGGAGCCTGACCTTAAAGGAAGAGGGGTTGGAAAAGCCAAAGACGAAGATGGCCGAGAACATCCCCAGGGCTCCAAGGTTGAAATTAGCCAAAGATGAGGCTCTGTTTCCTCGCCGGCTCGCATGGCGCATGTRCGGCGCGGGCAGCAGTGACACCGGCAAGCGCTCGGCGGAGCCGGGAGCGGCTTTGGCAGGAGCTCCGGCGCCGCGGGGCTCTCGGGACGGCAGCGGGAGGCCGCAGCATTGCCAGCTGCCCCCCAGGCCTGTCGTGCCCCACACCCGGGGCCGTGGCCCTGCTGAGGATCCAAGGTRCTCTCGGAGAGGGGTGAAGAGCCACGTGTGGGCTACAGCACCGCACTACAGATCCTGCGGTGTCGCTTGCACGATGTTCCAAGATACAGGCACCAGCTCGGGAATGGGCAGCAGAGGACAGTGGAAAGCACATCCCCAACCCAAACCCCCAACTTTTGGCGGATGAAAGAAATGTCTGGGCAGAGCTTGGTCATTCTGTGAGTCYCGGAACGGCCTTAGAACCTCACGGGGGATTGCGCTTCCCAGTGGGCATGGCTGGGATCTCGTGGCCCTGTGTTAAGACTGAGTAGTGTTGCTGTGTCGGCACTGCTCTTTGAGATGGGGTATATCTTGAGCAGAGATRCTATTAAGTGGCACATACTCTGTGAGGTTTGAAAGAGGCTGGACACCTGAGTTTTGTTTGGGATTCACTTGCACCGTTGCATCCACCTGGTGCAGCAGAAAAGCCTGTTCTGTGGGCACCTGCCTGTGGGCTCTGTAGTTGAGCAAGAGCATTTCTTCCTTGCATGTGAAACTGCTACGAGCTCCGTGTGAGTCTCAGGCGCTTTTAGAGGGGATGGGAACCAATAAACCCATTTGAGACTGTGCTTTTGGTCTATCTGCTGGCTCCTGTGCGCAGGGATTAATTGGCCGGCAGATTTCCAGGATGCAGAATTATATGTTTTTCGTTTGGCTACTCCCTGCCTGTCTGTTCCCTCCTGCTGCTTAGGGAAAGCAGCCCTTCTGCAGCTTCCTCCCTTAATCCTCTTTGACTGGACTTCAATTTTAGCTGAGTGGTACCTATATGTGAGGGAGGGAGAGGTGCCAAGCGTGAGACCGCACCAAGGGTTTTACACTTGTCTCCTGGCTCGCTGCATAGTGTGGATAAGTCGCAACTGTTTTCCCAAATCCCTATTAGTTTTTCTTCAAAATGAAGCGATTAACTTCTGCTGTAAACTTCCCTTGTCTGGGGCATCCGAGCCTTGTGCTGAGCTTGACAGCATTCAAGATCTCCTGCCCACATAGACTATTAGGATCTGCTTATCCTTCGTTTCCACTGCCTGGTGAAATATTAGATAACGGGGAAAGAGCTTATCTTACATGCGTCTGAACTGACAAATATGGCAGCCTTTCAGTAAAAAGGCTAATGCAGACGAGGCCCTTTCCTGGCTGGAATAAGAATGAGCCTCGCGCTTGTCTTGTGCCATTGACGATGGTCAGATGCGTACAATGCGATTTCCATAGCAGCCAGACAGCCCGAGCACCTAATATCTACCTGTCTAGTCAGTGCATCAGCTTTGCTGGAGCGGAGAGCTGAAGTTTGTCATTGAGACTTGTTTCTAATGCATCAGGAATGGATCTTTTACCRGCACTCCAGAGTAAACATTGTAAGCTGTGTGAATTTATTTACCGTCAGTGACAAATAACTGTGTCAGTCGCTTTTGTTTTGCTCCCTGAATAAGATATGCTGTGTAAATGCCCTTATGGATTTAATTTTCGTATTTTTAAGCAGCGAAGGCTAGCAGAAGAGGGGAGCAGAGGGGGAATCTCTTACTGTTTGAACAATACTTGTAGGTTATTATTAATATTCATCTCCCTCCGTGCTTCTGTACATGAAAAATTAGTGTAATCCATTTCAGGAATTAACAATTTGAAGGGAGGAGCTAGGGAATATCGACCTGGTATCAGTATTGAGCGGAGTCTGTTTTAAACCACGTCTGAAAAACAACCTTTATTGTGGCGGGTGCTACCCGGCCAGGGAGTGAGAGGGAAGGTGGCGGTCACTTTGCCCGCACAGCGGTGAATGGGTCTCTCGGTCATTTCACAAGTTTCTTTGCCTTTCTCAGGTGCAGACCTATGCTCTAATGTTTCCATTTCCAGGAAGATGAAGGTTCACCATTGCAGGGCAGCACAGTTCTGCATTACCTTCACACAGGTACTCTGGGGAAACATTCTCCCGGATGCAAATCGTAATCTGTATGTGTGTTATCAAACTTGCTTTGCCGTCAGATTTTCAACCAGCAGCCAAAAAACAGTGTCAGGGAACCCGTGAGCATGAGTAACCCCTTCGGAAACGTAAGGAGAGCAGCTAATGCTTGCAGGGCTGCGGTACCTCAAGATGTAAATGGGCTCTGAATGGAGCATGGGGAAGAGCTGTAGCTGGGCGAGCCAGACACACCTGGACAGCGTGCGGAGCTGCTGCTCCAGCACCTGCCTCTGGGACTGTATCCAGGCCCTGTTCCTGAAGACAAACTGTTCAAGGTGGGAAACACAGATGGTTGGGCTGACCGGTGAGCCATGGTTGTGCTGAGACTGTGAGGGAGAGCACTCAGGTTTGGGATTTGGGCTGGAGGTTTGTGGAGAAAAGAAGAAACAGTAAGAAAAGTTTAGCCTGTGTTTGAACCAGTTGCAGAATATCAGCTGATCTGCAAGTTTTTTTTTTCTTTTTTTTTGCTTCCATATAAACAGGGTTAATTCTAGCCTTGAGTAAGGCGCTGTCAATTCAATTATTTAGTTTATAGCTATTGACTTGCTTGGTAGCAGTTTCCCTGCATATAAAATGAGCACTTTTGTATGTGTTTTGCAGGAGCAGCATGCGTAAAAATTAAATAACATCTATAAAACATTATGAATATGTAAAACAATAGGTATATGCTAACTATTATGTTATTTATTTAATGCTTTGATAGCTATGTTACAAAACAAATGAGGAGGTGGGGAATTTCTCTTGGAAAGAAAAATACTTCAGTGCCTGCCTTGATCTGCGTTAGACATCTGCACTGTGAAGTGTAAGCAATGCTGAAAGATGTGCTGAGAAAACAAATGGGTTATGGTTCTGTCATGCTAGAAATGGGAAAATGTGTAGGCAATAGAGAAACTACTTCAGTTACAGGCAGAATTGTGAAGTATTAACTGAAGAAAAATAGCAGCAAAGATAAAACACTAACATTTTGGAAACTGGGACCCAGCCAGTTTATGCAATGGAAAATCACACTGCTTAAAAAAATCAAGAATAACAAGTTTGGGKTTTTTTTAAAAAAAAAAACAGAAGGACAGACCTACAAAATTCTGAGATTTAACACTTGGAAACTCAGTTCTTACCTCGGAAAGTGGAAGGAAAACAACTTGTTGAAAATGTGTTCAGGTTATAGCTTCCTTTGAGGAAGACACCTAAAATGGACAAAAAAACCCTGTAATCTGGGCTTTGAGAGCAAGAAATATGATAGAGCATGAAGGGCAAATGCCCAAGGCCTTTGGAATTCAGAATGTCTAAATGAGCTGACTAAAAAAGGRAAAATTCAGGTTGAGTGTTGGTTTGGGTTGTGCAGCAGATTCATTTTCCCTATACGCATGATCTTGCATTGGGCAATTCCCTTCTTACTGTGTAAACCAGAAACTCCACGTGTAAACCAGAAACCGGCTATACTGACAGCGAGGTAAGGGCATTGACATGTGTGAGAGAACAGGACGAGCGCTGTAATGGGCCAGCCTCGCCTGACTGCTGTAGCCGAACCTAAGGGCGCTCATACGATGCCATGCGGGTTCCCAGTCAGGAAATGTGGCATCGAAGGTGGCAGCAGCAGCAGCTCGGCCTCGCTGCCCTTGCTCAGTGCCGTATGGCAGCATTTCTCAGGCTCGATGTACACACCGTCAGTGATGCACCGAGATGTCCTAGTGAGAGCATTTTGTGTAATCGCTGACATGACGCCATCAGGTTCCTGAGGAGTGATCCAGGGAATTACATTTCTGTGCTGAATTGATCAGTTAGACCAACAGAAGAGATGAACAAATCAAAAAAAAAAAAAAAAAAAAAAGAGCTGTTGCTACGTGGTGCTGGCTTTGGACCTAATGACTGCAAGTTTGTTTTGTATTTGCTTGAGACTACAGAAGTAGAAGAATTGGTGTCTGCAATAAATCTCCTTTAGGACTTCTTTCCTGTGACGGTCAGAGCCCTGGAACAGGCTGCCCGGGGAGGCTGTGGAGTCTCCTTCTCTGGAGATCTTCCAAACCCACCTGGATATGACCCTGTGCCCCAGGCTCTCGGTGTCCCTGATGGAGCAGGGGGTTTGGACTAGGTGATCCCTAGAGGTCCCTTCCTACCTCAGCCATTCTGTGATTCTGTGAAGTTCCTCTGCAGCGTGTGGTGGGYATCGTCAAGCAATGGAACTAGACGTCCATGTCATTCTCTAAAAATCTTGTGTCTGCTCTTCTGGCCACGTTCAGAAGGCACATTTCTGCCAATGTTAATTTTGTTTAAAAGAATTTGGTGCCCAGATCTGGCTTTAAACAGACTGCAGCATGTAGGTGAAATCCTGATTGAGACTCTGGTTGCCTGCGGATGATTTGTGTCAACGTCTTCGAGAACATGGTGTGCTGCAGGGAAAGGATTCCTTATGTTGTGTTGCTGACCTCAGAGCAGGGGTAACTGAGGCTAAAAAAGCTCGCTAAAAAGACAGTAACATCGCAGGGGGTTGAGAGGCGTTTGACTGCAGAACCCTGGAAACGTGCGCATCTCAGACCTTGCCAAGTGCACGTCCAAAGTGCGATCGCCCAGTCTCCCAGCGCATTTGTCCATGACTTCAGAAGGGCGAAAAGCCTCGTCTGAGCTCATGTTCAGATCAGTCTGTTGGGTGTCCTAAAATCCCCGGCAAATCTCCTTAGCCCGTTGGGTAAATCTGCGGCTGGGATTTGCTCTTGTGACTGCACATCCCAAGCGTGGTAAAAATAGCCCGTCTCCCGGCGCGGTGACCCCCTCTCGCGCTCCGCACGTAGTGGGTGAGCAGCCGGGGTTGGCGCTGGGCCGCTCCGCAAGGCGCCGAGCSCAGCACCATGGCGGGGCCCAAGCTGCGGCCTAAACCGGGCGCGCCGCAAGGGGAGCCCTCCTGAGGGGCGGGATTGCGGCACCYTCCGCCTGGTGCTGCTCGGGAAGGCCGCGTCTCCCTCAAGCTTGCCTTGAGGCAGCTGGGAGGGCGTCTTGTTCCCACTCCGTCCGCCCCTCCGAGCCTGGGATCTTGCGGTTGGAGCCTGAAAGCGCAGCCTTTCTCCGCAGAGCCGGCGCGACAGGTCGGATTTATTGGGTTTTAATCCTTTACCTTAATCCTAGTGAGAAACATGGTATTCATTAAAAATGTCAGCCCTGCCAAATTAGCAGTGAAGCATTAGCAGTTTTGTTATCCCAGCTGGGTGATGGTTACAAGTGAGAGTGAGTGAACATGCTTCATACTCCTCATGGGCTGTGCCCACACGCGTGTATATGCAACATGGGAGAATGGTGCTTTTTTCTTTCTTTTTTTTTTTTTTTTTCTTTTTAAGCCCCAAAACACTTTACCTGCTCTCATGCTTCATCTTTACACACGGTTTCACACACACACACACACACACGCACACACACACACACAAACCATCCAACCCAAATGGGATGTAAGGTCTCTCTTCTGTGGATTTGTTGCTACTGGTGAGTCACCAGTGTCCATGTACAGTTGTGCAGAGCAGGACCATGCAATGGAGTAGCTGAAAACGCAGCCTCCTGTCCAAAAATACCAGCCAACCAACTGTAAGACACATTAGCTGTCAGCTCCCAGTGTGTCTGATGAGATTTCAAGCAAATTTTGTTTTTGCTGTCGCACACAGAAAAAGGCTCTTGCAGCTGTTTGGGGCCAGCCCTTTTCTCACTGGAATCACTTGGCATTTTGCCACTGGGCAGATTTTGAAAATGCACCTTTGTGGTCCGAGAGCCTGCACGACATTCTCCAAAGGGGCCAAGCTGCCCAAATTTTGTAGGGTGGTGGATAGGGTGTGAGCACTGAGCAAAGGGGCCCTTCCTCTGCRTCAGTGCAGCACAGTGTGTGAACCTCGGAGGAGGAGGCAGCGAGACGGCCGTGGGCCTCAGGAGACAGCTCAGGCCACTGGCAGGTCCATGRCAGAGCCGAGGGGACGAGCTGGATCAGCCCTGCGTCGCAGCTGCCAAGCCATGTGACCCCATAGGGCTCTCTTACATAGTGCGTTTGGGACCGTTTTGTGGGGGATTTTTTTTGGATGCCAGGTGTTTTTCCTTTTTTCTCTCAGTCCTTCTGGAGAACCTCCATTCCCCGAAGCCCATGAAGCCCTTCCAGTATTACTAGTAGCCTATGTGCTTTAGGGCAGTGCACAGGACAGAAGAGGATGGAGAAGCGGTGTCAGGAGGAACCCAGTCAACCTTTCCAAGGCCCAGTCTCTCCCATGGAGCATGTTCAGAAACTTCCCTCCTTCTCCATCTTCTTGTACTTAGTACCATCACTGCCCGCAGAGCAAGAGGATGGTGGTTCTTCGCGCATGGAGTTGCACTGCATCTCTTGTGTCATCAGGCTTTGTGTCTATCCTTTTGCTTCAGCCCTGGAGGAGCAGCTGTCCCGTGAGGATAGCCTAGGGGCTCTGGGCACCCTCATGCCTGCTATGAGAGGCTGGGGATGGTCTGGGAAAGTGGGCAGACACCTGCCTGTTGTAGCCGGAGTGCCTGGGGAGGGAAGCGCCTGGACRTTGCAGATTCCATTGATTCTGCTGAAAACAGCAACACCACACGCGTGAGTGCGAGCAGCTTTATTTAGGTAAAATAGATGTGGATTTTTGCATCCTTCTGCAGTTGCTAGGATGCTCTCCATCAAGTGATTTGGAAATCTTCTAAATTTTCTTAGAAGCTACGCCAGTTTTGACATGCTGCTTTAATATTTTTCTGGCTGCAATATGGCAAGACATGGAAATCTTATGTTGTCATCACACAGAGCTGTGAAGCATTCTTTTTTTCCCTTCTTTTGCTTTCTCTCTCTTGCACTCTGTCATATGGAAACCAGATCAAGATTATGAAATTATTGCCCACAAACTGTGATCTTTTTTCTCTTTTGTGGTGGGAACTGACAAGTCAGTGATGGCTTAGTGCTGTTTGTACTAGCTGTTCATGTTGCACACATTTGTATGTATCAGGAAGCGCCGAACTTGGCCCGCTTTTCAGTTGGCACACGGGCTGGTGAAACGTCAGATTTTTAATCGTGATAAAGTTCAGGAAAGAAAAAATTACGGCAGATGTTTCCTTTTGTCAGARCTGAACTGAATCATTAAAATGTGATATGATGTACTATGAACGAGTCAGTGTAAACACCATCCTTGTGAACATGTCAAAAAGCCTGAAGAATGCAGACCATTCATGGTCATGTTGAAATCCGTGTGGTGCGAATGTTGTATTACCAAGCTATTTCGTTTAAAGGCAGAGTATGAATCTTAYGATTTTTTTATTGCCTTTATACAAAATGAAAAGATAACATAATCTGTTTCGGCAAAAATAACCTAGTAGCTTCTGCAACGTGGTTGTCGTTTTCCTAGCTATTTGCCCAAAGGTGTAATTTATACAAGCAGAGGTGAGGTTTGAGATTCCCACTGAGCAAGGAGCTCTCTCTCCCAATTCCTCTTAAACACCAGGTGTTCTTGGGAAGTCTTAACACCTTTTCCAGCCCGAAAGAAGTGGTAGCAAAGTTGCTGTTTGCTGAGGAGTGCCTATGGTGGTATGTTAGAACATAGAGCCTATGTACAACAGTGCTCTTTTGTGGGTATATGCACTCACGCTGGAAATTTCCCAGCTATTTAAGGAGGGGTAGCCTGTGCATCCCTTCCCCTTCTTACTCATCCCTTCCCCTTCCTATTGTAAAGACAGTGCAAGTTAGAAGACTACAAGTTAGAAGGCAGGATTTACCCTTGTTTGTTGGAACCTGGTCAGCAGCTGTGGGAGAAGGACAGGAAGGATGCCGAGACCAGCCCTCTTTTTGGATTTTCTCTCCCCTCTCTGGCCCCACATCCCCTTTGCAAGGATTACTGGYGTTAGTCAGAGAAGAAGTGTCTTGTGAGAAGCTTCCCCGGGCTTCCCCRTGAGCTGAACATGTTATATCTGCGCAAGAAGCTTTGAACAGGTTCCAACGCTTGCTCCCTGTGTTGTCAGTTTGCATGAGTTTCCTGTAAGTTGAGTGGCTTTCTTAAAGCTTCAGCTGCTGGAATTAAAAGAGCTCACAGGTATCTCCATTTTGACTTAAAGGTCGGAGAAAGGCTGGAAAGATGTGGTCAAAGTGCATCCCACAGTGCTGTTGGATGCCACTTTTCTAATTTGAGGAGAGCCAACTCATGTTTTTTAAATGATAGGGGTTGGTACTCTGTTACATTATAAAGTGGCATCTACGCTGTAATAAATYCAAATCGTACAAAACGTACATACAAAATCATACACGTACAAAATCTCCGTCCACATCTTTTTTGTGGATGCAGTGCAAGTGCATTTAAACTGTGTCTCTATGACTCCAGATAATTGCATTAGTGAAAGAAAAAACTTTTAGAGTGTGTGTGCGTGGTCACTCATCAATGGTGCATAGACATGTRTTTTCTTTTAAGCAAGACAGCAAAGGCCAGGTGTAGTGAACTTATTTTTATAAAATATTCCCACAAGATTCAATGATATCAGTTGTTMATGGCAAAGCATCTACAGCTATTGCACCATGGACGTTTGTCGATACGCAGTATTTTTTTTAATTTGCATAAGTTTTTGCACCTCTCTTGCGCCATAGGAACTTAATCCATCATGAAGCTTCATTAGAAGCTGCTCCATTGTATCCTGAGGCAGATGGGAAATTTGTGTGAGTCACTGATTTGTGATCAATCCGAAGGAAACTAAGTCTACAATTCCTAGGGAAGAAGCAGTCCATTTGGGATTCATTTACGCAGCTCCTTTTATATAAATCATTAATGCTGTAAACTATCCATTATTGTTAGGAGAAGAAATTTAACAATGCAAATAAAACAAATTACTGTGGCAGAGCAATTTTATGTTTGATTGTAATGTTTAATGGCATGTTCTTGTAAAGAGATTTTCCCATCATTCAGACCTCTCAGGTCCGTGACTCATTTGGTTTCCATTGGTCCCCACATCCCCAATTTATTCCTAGAGTTGTTTTCTCCTCAGCAATTTCTATAAATGTGCTGCAACATGGGGTTATCCAAGGTTAATTTCCCTTATGAGTACTCATCCAGACGGCATGTATGTAAACAGTGCAAGACAAATGATAACAAAACCATAGAATAAAAATGTAGAATATTACTCAGAAATCAATTCCTTTGTTTTGCTTGCAGATTCATTTTTTCGTATCAATCTACTTCCCCKTCTTTTTTTTTTTAAATTAAATGTTAAGAATAGTTTATAATGTCATCGTAGTTTATAAAACATCTTTTTTTTGGACATCAAATGGTGGATTATGATTACTTCCATTCTCCCCATGCCTTTTAGCAGATACTACACATCAATGAGGTAGAGTTTCATATCCTTATACCAGCTAGTTATATACATGTCAGGAGTAGAACACAGCTCAGCATCTTCTGCTTATATTTTCTGTACTTTATTTTAATCCTGATTCTGTTTTCTCTCTTTATCTTGGTTCTGAGTCTTAGCCTTTTTTTTTTCCTTTTTTTAAATTGTCCTGATTTTTTTAATAGATTGCTATACTTTCCTGTGATTTGAGAAGGTTTCTTCACTGTTGGGTTCTGCGAAGCCTTTCTGTGCACCTTAGCCAGGCTGTACTAAAGTATCTTGATAGTCTGTTAATCTGCAGTCAGCTGCCCATTATTTTCTTTTCCTAGCTGCCAGGGAGTTTGCTGGCAATTGAGATTTATGGAGCGAATAATCCACCTGGCAGGAGACTCCTTGTAACTCCAAAGAGTATGCTTTAGTGGAAGAATGAACATGCCTTTTTTGTGTGTGTAAAATACCATTAATGGCATATTTAGCAACCTGTACTTCTATAGCAGGGCGTTCAGTTTCATGTTGGCGGTGGATTCTTGCATATGCATAGATTGCAGCCCCCATGCTAATTCTCTCCCCCGTTTCACATTTGCTTGTTTCTRTGGTAGGACAGCACGTGCCGTTCCCCCTTGGGATGTTAATGTGCTCCTGAGCACATGTATTGTAGTTCTGGTTTGAATAGGCTGGGGGGGGGAAAGAAAGATACCCCAAACTTGCAAAAACAACCAGAAAAGTGAGACAAAAAACAACCTGAGGGCTGATTCATTCCTCCACTGCCTGGAAATTGCCTGGAAACCAGAGGAGCTCAGGGTAGTGATGCTTCAACCACTGAGACTCCACAGGTTCTCTCTTGCATTTATTGTTGAGAAAAATGAATCAAAATGGTATTTTTTTTTTTTGCAATTGTAGTCCTTTCTTACCATAACTTGGCATTTTCTCTTACTTTAAGGGCTAATTTTCACAACCAGTGATGAGGTTAGAACATCAAGTAAGCCAAATGCTACCAAGTATGATCAAAACAAAAGACGAAGGGGGTTGTACTATTTTCAGTGCAGTTAATTTTGTTCCCGAGTTTTTATTAGAATGAGATGAAGGATTGAATTAGACAGTGATTAAATTAAGTGGAAGTCGCCATATACCAGTGTTTAAGGCAACAGATACCTGCACGGAATTTTGATTCTCCGCCACCCGGTCTCTTTGCCTCTCAGGGACATTCTCCTAACCCGAGTAGTCCGGACCTGACTGTCACCCTTGGATTTGCGGCTGCCTTCCGTGCCCGCTGTTCCCTGTGCYCCGGCACTGGGATGTGCCTGTTTTTCAGTGGGGACACGGGGGCAGCGGTGCTGGCGGCCGCGTAACCTCCGGGACAAAGAGGCCCGGGTGCCGTTAGCACCGYGGCGCTTGACGCTGTGAATGAGCCGGGCGCTAGCGGAGCTGCAGCGGGGAGCACTCACCAGGASATCTTCTCACTTGCCAGCACAAGCGGAGCCAGAGCCAGCCAGGTCTGAAAGGCTGATTACCTTTACGACGGCACATTGTAGCTCTGTGTCCCGGGATGAACTCTCCTTCCAGCRCAGGAAAACAAACTACGGCACGCGTGGCCACTGCGCCCAGCATGCGCGCTGTGGAGCGCTGCAGATCAAGGACCACTGATTTTCTAGGAAACGGGGTTTGGAGGGAGCTCTTCAGCTGAGGATTGCAAAGAGTGATTTAAAAAAAAAAAAAAAATCAGAATTCAGTTTAACAATCCTTCCTATTAATACAGGGTAAAGAACAGCTTTATCAGGAGGTTAATTTAGAGGCCTGAACACTGTCATCTTCTGCATTAAATCACACAGAATCACAGAATAYTCAAGGTTGGAAGGGACCTCTAGAGATCATCTAGTCCAACCTTCCTGCTCAAGCAGGCACACCTAGAGCATGTGGCACAGGGTGGCATCCAGGCRGGTTTTGAAGACCTCCAGAGAAGGAGACWCCACAACCTCCCTGGGCAGCCTGTTCCACTGCTCTGTCACCCTCACACTGAAGAAGCTCCTCCTCATGCGTAACTCTGYATGACAGTGCACCAAGCATCAATAGCCCTGTGTTTGTGCTCATCTCAGAGATCTTCTGGCCTGAAGGTGCTTAGAGCTGTTTCTCAGCACAGGGAGGGACAAGCGCGTCTGTGCAGAGGCTCAGTGCACCAGCCAGATTTACGGTGATCCAGCTAGCGGGGTGCACTGCGAGCAGGAAAACACATCCCCTTAGAGGTTCTAATTTCAAGAGTCTTTTTTCCTACTTTTTAGCAGTCTTTGTGAACAAAACTTTGTTAGGAGTCTCTTACCTTTTAGGGTGTCTTGAGAGTCTGACCAAAGTCAGTAATGTCTTCAGAAAGCCAAGAAAGACTGGGATGGGAAGCAGTGTAAGTGGGAAACTACTAACACCCTTAAGATTAGTAAAATTAGTAAAACAAAAAAAAAAGTATCAGTAAAATTAAATCTAGTAAAAATAAAAGTTTTTAGTCTTGTTGGTTCCAGAATTATGTACTTTTTCCCCCAGCCACAACTGATACAGGTGGGGGACAGATCAGTAAATGCATCCTTTATTTTTAGGAGGAAGCAGGTTYGCTGCCCTTGTTGCAAGCGCAGCTTTGATGAGGCGCTCGCTGAACGGCTGGCGCTGAAAGGGCTTGATTCACAGTGAAAACTCGATGGTAAATGCCTAACAAATAGGTAATGGTCCTAATCCTGTGCTGAGGGCGTTTTTGAGGATGCTCCGGGCGCCTTGTTTATGGATACGGTAGTCTGTAAGCATTCGTGACTCACGGGGCCTGTGCAATAATACGTCATTAAACAAACGTTTGGCGGGTAGGGGAGCAGGGAGCTGCGGCGGGAACGCAGTGTGTCATGTGTCAGCCCCTCCGTGCAGGGAATGCTGCTAGTGCCAAAGCAATAATTCTGTGCTGTGAGTTAATGCCCTTTAAGGGACGAAAAGTCATCTGAACTTGCAGGGATGTTTCTCTCACTGTAAGAGAACAAAAGGAAGAAGAGCACTGAAACCTCCATACTGATTTAACTTTTGTTTTCAGCTTCCAAACTGGGCTTCTCTGAAACCATTTTCTTATTTTAAACATGAGGTTGGGGTTGACATAGGAGGGTTAGTTTTTTGGCTCTGGAATACTTCAGTATACCTGTCAGCCCTAAAGCCTTGGGAGTGGAGAACAACGGAAAGGCCGCCGGCCTCGACAGCCCCCTCGGTGCACAGAGTGGGTCAGACCCACGCAACAGCGGTGTCTTTAAAACAATAAAGTCTGTAGCGTTAATTCTTTCCTGGACACTGTGCAGGGGGGATAGGTCTGTCATTCTGAAGGTGCTCCACATGTGCTACCTGTTCTGAGCGACTTCCCTCTGCTGGTAGCAGTAATGTAGGTGGGAATGCCCGGTTCTACTCAACATCATTTAAACTCCTTCTGCTCTTCGGGTAACCCCCCAGGAGGGTATTTGTTTGTTGGCCACAATCACTATCCCCCAGCCTGTCTGTAGGATTTGAGCTGGGACCCTACACTTAGCAGTACTCAGCTACACATCAGCGTGGTTTAATAAATCTAGATGAGGAGGAGAGACTGCAGTGACGGGGGAAGGGTCCTGATGCCACCAGCCCCATGAGGGGTCCTGATGCCACCAGCGCGGAGCCTGTGTCCCCTCCTGGTCTTTGCTCCCTTCGTGCCCAGCCTTGTCCCTTGGGGCGCAGGGGTCTACATGGCATGGAGGGCACTGGCTCTGCCTCCGTGGTCCCTCACAGCGAGTGCCGTGGGGGCCAAGCTGGACTGGAAGGGGCCAAAATCTCTCCTCCTGCTCGTGCAGATGCGCCTTCAGCAGCACAGGGCAGCGGGCCTGCAAGCCCGCGAGCCACGGACACCCCATAAGGAAGTGTCCATGCGGAGCTGCCGATCCAGCCGGACAATCAGCCAGACGGAAACGCTGGCTCGCTGGTGGTGCTGGCGCGAGCCGAGGGGGCAAAGGGAAGGCGGATACGGCTCCAGCCGGGAGCTCTGCCAAGGAAATGCACGCGCAACTGGAGCCCAAGTCTCAAAAAATTCACTCTGGTATTTTTTCCTTCCCTTCCCCTCCCCACCCCTTCCCCCTTTTTTTCCCTTCTTTTTTTTTTTTTTTTTCTTTCCTCCTTTCTAAGTTTCTGTGGATAAATTGCTTGAGGTTACCTGGATTATTTCTCCTGGTGGTTAAAGTTTTGCAATATTATCCCAGCATGTGTCACCCTAATATTTTAAGCCCTTGGACTCTCCCTAAAATGTTTCATAATAAATTTGCAACTTTGACTTCTGAAGGTTCCTCTGGTCGCTTTTAATGGCTGTATACCTGCAGCATGGGAAATATAAGTAATGAGGAATTGGGGATAAAAATTCTTTACTGAGACCATTTTAAGTTATTGGAGTAGGAATAGGCTTAGAATTACTGTCTGGGCTGTGAAATAGTTTGGAGAAGTTTATTGCTGTGTTGGGGGGGCAATTGATCCTTTTGGAACAACTGGTGTTTATGAATTTTGCAAATGCGATGGAAAACTCCGAGTGTCTCTAACTCGGATATAAGGAGATCTCGCAGCCTAAAGCTCGTGTGTGACACTCGATCCCAGCTGCGTGTTTTCCTCCCCCCATCCCTCACTTCCCATGGAGGCATTGGTGCCTGTGGCGGGAGCGCGGGGATGCGGGGCGCGCACGGGAGCTTCCCGGCGCTCCCGGCGCTCCCGGTGCCCGGCCGGGAGAGCGGGCGGCGTGTGCGAGCGGCTCCGGGCAACGTGGGGAGGGAGCGCGGCGCGGGATTGACTGAAGGAGCGCGCGGGGCCGGGAATGACGCACGCCGAGCTGGATCAGAAACGCGGAAGAATTAGGAGCCTCTAAGTGTCACCCGGCGCSGTTTAAAGAGCACCGCGGCGAGCGGCGAGGCCGCTGCGCGAGCGGCGTGGGTAAGATATGCATCTTCCTTCTACTTTTCTCTTTCCCTCGCTCTCTCTTTCGCTGTCCGCCGACACGCAAGGCAGGAGCCTTGCGGCAGGGATCAAGAGAGAAGGATTTTAGGCGAGCTTTGCAGATTCTTTTTTTTTCACTCCCCTTGCTGATTTTTTTTTTTTTTTTTCATTTTGTTCCAGACAAAGCCTAGACAGGTTGTGCTGTTGAGAGCCGAGGCGCGCTCCCGGGCGCCTGCGTGCGCCGCCGGCACGCGTGTGCACGCTTCGTGTTTGTATTTATCTTATTTTTTTTCCGGGGATAAGCCGGCGCGCAGGCCTGCCTCAGCCGGGCTGCAGAGAGGGGACCCGCGCTCCGTGTCCGTCTCCAGGGCACCGCCAGGCTCCTGCTGCTTTGCAGCTCCGCTCTCTGCCGATGGCAGTCGATAATTGGTAGCCGCAGTCTGCGGTCTGAGCCACAGCATTTTGTCTAGCACCTGGGACGGGCCCCGCTGACAGACCGGAGAGAGAGAGGGAGAGAAAGACAGAGAGACAGGCAGACAGAGAGACAGGCAGACAGAGAGACAGGCAGACAGAGAGACAGGCAGACAGGCAGGCAGGCAGGCAGGCAGGCAGAGAGGCAGACGGAGCAGGCCGGCTGCAGGCGGGAGCCCCGCGCGAGCGAGCCGAGCGGCCGCCGGACGCGCCTGCCCCACGGGCTGCCCGGGGATGCGGCGCCCGCCGGGGGCTCCACCGAGAGGCTCCGATCCCTTTTCCAGAGGACACGATTATGTCCAGTGAGCAGCTTAACAGTACAGCGGTGAAGGATGCACGGTTAAAAGACCTGTTGTTGGAAAGAGGTACTCCCATTTTATTCTATTTCGTGGTTTTGCATGGCTAGGGTTACCGCGAGCTTAGTGCCCAGGTCGTGTCGGAGCGAAGCAAAGGGAATTCCCACACGGCAGCACCTCTGTGTGGCTCCGGGAGCTGCGGGTGATCCCAGCCCGGCACCGCGAGGAGCACTTTGCCGCCTGGGAGAGAGAGTTTGCTTTCAAATGATCGCGTCGGGTGACGACCCAGACCTCTGCACTTGCGGCATTATTGTGCTTATTGCTAGGATAAGACATTATTTCTTCCTTTCCTATTTTCCTGCAAAGGTGTTTTCATGAACTGCGGAACTGCCTTGTTATGCCTGTGTGAGGGAAAATCTGAGGGGAGAAATATTCTATAAATTTTATTTCCTGCATGTGAAGAAGTATGTGTGTGTGTGTAAGAGAGAGGCAGGGGGAGATAAAAGTTGATCTTGCCTTTCTTCACACTCTTCCCCACTACATTTATGGGGAGGGGGGAAAAGAATCCATGTTTTGGAATAGGGGTCTGTGGATGAGAGCACCCGGGTGCCCGGGCTCCTGGGCCAGGGCACGGCCGTGGGCTTCRTCAGGGGCAGGAGGGACCAAGTGGTGTTTGTGACCAAGTGTGTGGCAGCGGCCGCCAGGAACCCTCCGCGTCRCCGCCAGCCGCCTCGGGAACGAGAGGCCGCTTCTGTGACCGTCTTTCCCCCTTTCTTTTTGCCTATTAATAACCTGGTGCTCAGGAGGAGGAGGAGTCGGGAGCGAGGAAATGCCAGACATCTCCCCCCGCCTTTCCCTCTTCCTCCCCTTTCCAGTGAGAAAATCCTCTCCAACATCCGTGGGAAGTTTTGTTACATCTTAGTGTTTGCGGGATGAAGCTYGCCCTCGGGCACAGTGATTTTGGGGCATGGCCGCCTTTTGGTCGGTTGTTTTCCAGTGATTTTCATCCCATGAGAGATGTGCTTCCAATCCTGATCATTTATTTGCAGAGGGGAGGAACTGTCCCCTGCCCCTGAAATGCTGGGGCCTTGATAAATTTAGCAGACTCTGCCCTTGGCAGATATAGAAGCAATATGTCACTGCAGTGATCGTAGCATTCTAGGAAAGCCTAAGTCAACATTGCTTGTTTTGCATGTCGCCCTTTAGCAACAGTCTCTCAATTTCCAGTCACAAAATATTACATGATGTGAAGGGGGAGAAAAAAGTTTAGGGTAAAGAAACCCTTTGATACTTGGCATTGACAGAATCTGAACTGCAGCATTTGTTGTCTGTGTCGAGTCTGYGCTCTGCACTTTTGACCCAAGAAAAAAATCTGGCTCTACGCTTAAACATGTTTTTTTGTTGTTGTTGCTTTGTTGTTGTTGTTTTTTTATATAATTAATTTCTTTGCCTGCTGCTTTTGGCTCTTTCAGTGCTGACATCATTATCTTCCAGTGCCTCAGGACAGAAAAATGGCACATGGGATGCTGCATATGGGCTTGATAGCAAAAGCAGAGGGAGGCTGCAAAACACTGACTGATGAAATTATTCATAAGTGTTGACGGTGTTGCTAATGAATGGATGGTGCTTACCAGGGAAGAGAAATTAAATGGTAGACATATTGTTGCGTTCTTCCAGGCCCCTTTAATCATCCCGTGGCTTTGAGTGAGTTCAGCTGATGATGTTGTGAGCATCCCAGGGATCCTCGTGTGCTCCTGTCCACTGCACAYGGGGGCAAACTGCGGGACTTTGGGGCACAAGCTGGTGCTGGAGCATCCAGAGCCTCCCTCTGGCACCGCTGCCCTCCCCGCTCTTGAGGGCTGAGGTTACACTTGGCAGAAACCTTCGAYTGGTGCAACAAACTCGGCTTTCCCTTGGTTCCCCCACAGGACGTCCTGAACGTGGAGTGTGAGCTGTGCTTTTGCAGCCCGGCCTCGCAGCCGCACGGCGTTGGCRTAAGCTCCAGCTCCTGTTATTACACTGCAGGGCGAGGATGACTGCAAGTGAGAGAGATGAGGGAGAACGCTTGTTCCCTCCACTATATTTGCTTTGTCCCTTTTCTTTTTTCAACTTTCAGTATCTTTTTTTTTTTCTTCCTCACTGGCATTTCTTTTAAAGCAGGACTTGTCTACCACGTTACTAAAGTCACATTTTGGCCACCAGAAGTCGTGTCGTTTCTGAGAAGCTCTGAGAACTGAGCAAGTGCCACCGCTTGGCTCCTTTGTACCCCAGCAACCAGAGACCCCCTCCCGTTGACTGGGGGTTGTCCCTGGGCTCGAGAGGGTCCCCTGTGAGCAGTGCATCTTCCATAGAAATAGCAGCAACTGTAACTCCAAGGGGCCCTATGCGCTCTTAGCTTGTGCACCCGTTGCCGCTCCCCTGTAGCTGAAGGGCCTCAAGAGTGGCTGCGAGTGATTTGATTCTAAATATACTTYGTAATTGTTGTGTGACGGGCTTTTATGGGGTGCGTCGCGTTGTGTGCCTTGCAGCGAGTCAGTCTGCATGTCATTCTTAACCACAGAGCAACATGTCTTGGTTTAGGCAGACCAGAACACTTTTTAGACTTTTAAATGTCTGGCAATGTACTAAAAAGTTAATTTTACTGCAGTTGGAGGAGGGGTAAGCAGCTGAAGCAAACATTACCTGTAGGTTCGCTAGAACAGAGGTTTGCTTTCAGCTTGGTTTAGATAAGGTGAAGTTAAAGACAAAGCTGTTCACTGCTTTCACACTAGCTCGCAGATCTAGATCAAGGACAGTCTTCCCCGTAGTCTTCCTTCCTTTTTGGTAGATAAAGACTAACAGCAGAATGTTAATCACAGAAACACACTGAATGTCCCAATTCCTCTCTCCATGAGCTCTGCTGTGAAGCTTTGGATCTCTCTTAGCCTCTCTTGGCACTGCAGGCGGCTCTTAAAGTAGGTTTTATTTTAAGTGGAATTGTTGTGTTGGCCATAGGCTCATCCTTTGTGTTTCTGCTGAAGAACTCACTGTGTGTGAGGGCTGCGGTGAAAGATGTCAGGGAAGCTTCTTACCTTTGACTTGCAGCCACTCAGTATCGATAGAGCAGCACTGCTAGAAAATAATTTAAAACTAATTATTTTTAGGACATAGATTTCTTTGTAAAAATTTGCAAAATAGATACCAGTAAATATCTTAATCAGGATCAATTTTGATGAAGGAGGGAGTATTTTCAGCTTATTGCTGTTATGACTGACATTTTGTGTGTGACTGACTTTTGTTTCTTTTTTTTTTGCTTTTCTTTTTCCATTTTGCAGCTGAACTGGAGTTTGTTCAAATCATCATCATCATAGTGGTGATAACTGTTATGGTGGTGGTTATCATCTGCCTGTTGAACCATTACAAACTCTCGACACGCTCCTTCATCAACCGACAGAGCCAGGGCAGAAGGCAGGAAGAGGCTTTGCAGACGGTGAGTAYGAGCGCCCCAAACCACCTTCCTTCTCATGCTTTACTGGTCTGTGTCACAGGCTCCCGAGAAGCCCCCTTATGAGCAACTGCCCCCAAAACTTCTGTTTTCTGCCGCCTCCTGTAGCTGGGTTTGTTGTGGCTGTACTTTTCAGTGGGCTAAAACGGAGAGCCTGAACTCAGCTTGTTTTTTTGCAGCTTTATTTTGCATATGGGGGCTCYGTTATGAAGTCCTGTGTGCTGCTGCTGCTGCTGCAGTTTCAAGGGGAGCGGAAGAGGAGTGAACAGAAACCACCTGGGGTGTGAAGAGTTAAATATATGTTGCTGTAACTATCTCTGTATTTATTAATCTCTTCCTGGAGTTTTACCAGTATTGCTGTTTTGTGAAACTGCAATAACAGTTTGCTGGATTGAAATGCCTAGGAAAATACAGCATTTCATCTGTCTCGTTGCAGCAGCAAGAAAATATTAGTCAAATGATCTCTCCCCGGAGAGCTGGGATGGTTAAGAAGCCTTGTTACAGGTCTGAAGGCCTCAGATTGAAACTGAGTCAAGTCTTGCAGAAAGGCTGTGCCCAGCCGAGCCCTTAACTTGGCTTGTGAGCCAGAYGTTTACCAGTTGGGATCCATTGCTGTCTTGTTGGGGTTAACCACACAGTGTCCCTGACCTTGATATCCCCCCAAGCTCGCAGTGCCACAGTGTCCCGCGCTGTTGTGGGGAGATCCTTTCTCACGTACTCTTGGTGTCCACRGAGAGAGACGCTCCTGGCCCCTTTGCTGCCTGCCACGGCCGTTGGGAGCGGAGCTTCTGCGATGCAGTGAGCTCCTAACAGCAGCACGGGMTTTGCTGCTTGGCTTGACTGTCCACAAAAATCATGTAATTTCAACTGGAAGGCACAGTCCCCTAATAGTTTAAACCTGGCTAAGCCTCACTCCTCTTTCCACTGCTGTCTTGTGTTCCCATCTCTCTGTGCTCCTTGGGGAGCTGGAGAGGCTTCAGGGAGCTCATCTGGCTGCAAACTAAGTGCTTTTTTGGCCCGGGTAGATGGCAGCCAGATCAGCGCGTGGAGCGTGCGGACGGAGTGGACTCAAGCGGAGCCCAGCGGGAGCAGGAGGAGGCGGGAATGATGTGGGCTCAAGCGGAGCCCAGCGGGCACAGGCGCAGGCAGGAACGGCGGCACCGGGATTGACCCTGCCACCCCGATCATTCACAAATACTTCGTAGCAATTTGGCCACAAAGGAAATTAGAGCTGTGAAACTTCAACCTTGTGGACTTCTGGGCAGGAAAAAATGGTCAGATTAATTTGAGAATTTCTGTGAAATGGACACAGTAATTGAAGAGCCACACTTCTGGCTGAAAAATGTTGGCTATAATTGCTACAAGTAGTGCCTAAAATGAAATAATTTGAGATAAAGGAAACGTATTTTTGTCTTTGGAAATCTTTTAAAACTGCAATAAGCTGTCAAATGCATGAAGTAACCTATTATTTTCTTTGTATGGTTCATTAGTATTGTCTGTTATTAGAGTGAATTGGGCCTTTCTCTTGGAAGCAAGGGAGGAAACATCATTTTTCTGTGATTAATAACATGTGATTAGACAGTGGGAACTCAGGGGCTGCTTTCGTATCCAAAACTGCTCTTAAATCATTTTTAAAACATTGACTCAGTTTCATTTTGATGGCACCCATGTAAGTAATGATAATCATAGTCAAGTGAGCAATTAATAGGAATCGATGATTGGTTGGCAAGAACTGGTTACTAATTCTTCTGAGGACTTCCTGGTACAGGTTTGTCATCACTGTTGCGCGTCTGGGTTTCTGATAAGCCAAACTGTTCTTAAAAGATTATCGTATTTATGCAAAACAGGACTTCAGTGTTCTCTGAGATCTGAGATGTCACACGTGATTTTTCCTTTGTCTTAGATGTTAGAAGGAAATTCTGATGGAAACTAATAATGTGCTATTCTCAGCACAAATAATCAAAGCAGCATAAAATGCATGAAAACCAGGAAATGAAAGCATTTGTTCTGTGAAATGAAACTGGAAATGACCAGTCCATTTCATTGTCCAAAGCTGAGTGAATTGTACAAAGTAAAGAGATAGCAGGAGTCGTAAAACACAGGATAGATTATACATTTCTAAAACACATTCTCATTTTAACCAGGCAGTGTTGTTGGGTACGTGAATGCTGTGGGTAACTGGGATGCTTCCAAGGGAACAAGGTTTTTATGGTATCTAGATTCTGAAAACAGGCTGAAAGGTTTATTAACTACTGGTGTCTAATGAAAATCCCATTGTGACTCAGGCCTTTTATTGTCTGAGAAATGGTGAATGAAAATAGAGGAAGTTAGCAGTGCTGCCTGAAAAACAAAGTAAATGAACTGGCTGTTGGCCAGTTCCTGCAGTTGACTCTGAAGTGAAACCTCCTGCATGTTAGCTCCAAAGGTGCATCCAGAGATGGAATCCAGCCTCCTTGATTCAGTGGGGTGTATTTTTCCATGGATGTGTTCAGTTTTGTTCTTTTTTCTTAAGCTGCTCCTCTTTCTAGATAATCGTGTGTTCCAACAGCTGAACTTCAGCTGAGTTGCACAGGTTTCTGGTGCCCTAAACACCCAATACTCAACAGCTGATATTTTTTATTTTGGCTCTTTTAGGAAGTGCAGTGCAAGTGGACCAAGTGAGTTCTCCTGAGCACCTTTATAACCAAGCTCACTCCTTTAAAATTCATTGAGTCAGGTCTCCAAATTAATGAAGAAAAAGCTGTCCATATGGGTTTCTTCTGTGTCTGGCTAAACTTCCTTCATGGAAGGAAAAAAGTGTGGAATTAATGTGATAAAAGAACATGAAATATTATTAGACTCACAAATGTTAGTGAGACCCGAAGGGCAGAAAAGGGACTGACCCCAGACGAAGTATCAGGGGTTGCTCTATGGCAAATGCATGCTGAAAAGTAGGTGCTACACTCTTGTCCTGCAGATGTACTTCCCTTTGTGTTCATCAAGATCTCCTCTTTCTTTTCTTCCTCCCCTTTTCATCCCTTCTAGGGTCTCGTTATCTTCCAGAATTTTCCTTGATCTGTCTCTGTTTGTTTATGTGTTACTTGGTTAGTGTGGTGGGACCCGAGATCACCCCTTGGGCAGGGTGATCAGAGTGCTCAGAGACACTGTTTCCTGCAGGGCCTTTGCTGAGGCCTCCTGCCAGCCCTGCGTGGCCAGCCCCGCACCCCGCTGGCTTCTCGCGGGGATATTAGGACCTGTAAACCCCACGGGCTCCATCACTCCAGGGGGAGGTCAACCACGGCTCTCRTTTTAGCAGGAGTAGGAGTTTTGGCAGCGTTAGCGGTGCGGGAYGCAGCGGTGCCGAGCGGCAGCCGCGCTGATGCGAAAGGCAACGCGACGCGAGCGCTGCGTGCGGCGCTCAGCGGTGTCCCTGTCACCACGAGTGCAGTATTAACCGTTTCCCAACCCTGGAGGATCCCCAGGGAGCGCTGGGCTTTGCCGTGGGGGGCGATCCCTGAGGTGGGGAGCTGGGGGGCAGGCGGCAGCCGGCCACGCGTCCCCACACACACTGCGGCCAGAGCCGCTTCCATGCGGAAGCAGGAGCTCTCCCTGCAGAGGGGCGGCCGTGGGGGACCGGGCACTGGGAGCTGCTGCCCGAGCCCTGCAAGGATCCGCGTTGCATGGGGAGGGCAGCATGGTCCCTGACCTGATGGATTCTGCTGGGACGGGGATAGTGCAGCCCAGGGACTGCCATGGGGCCACCCTGTGTGCTGGGGCAAAACCGAGATAAACCTCATTTCCTGATGATGAACTTGGTGTCATCAGGGGTGATTTCCAGGAGGACACTGAGGGAAAGCAAATCTGAGAAGCACTTTCAGATTTGATGCTCATGGGGAGATGTTGAACGAGCTTCCGATGCTCCTCCACTGATTCCTTCTCCCTGTCCTGGCCRCTTGTTGCCTGGTGTCTTTCTTCTCTTCCAGCATGGATATTGAAAGAGTGCGGAGCAGCCGGCCGCGTGCCCCACAGCTCCTGCGTGCCCCACAGCAGGTTTTAGCCCTCCGGCCGCCCACATGGGCAAGAGCGGGCCACGAGGGCAGTTGCAGGAACACTATGCTCCGCACTGGAGCTAGTGCAGCAGCCCTTGTGGGGCAAAGAGAGGAGGGAATCAGGAGGGCGGCAGGGAACACTCAGCAGTGCTGACAGCCGGAGGGCTCCCAGCGTGCGACGCCGGCGCTGGGGAGCTGGAGAAACACCGGCCTTAGAGCATCAAGTGGCAGAAATAATCACTGTGACCGCAGCTCTAGGGAGGCAGGCGACAAGTGAGAGGTTTGCTTCTCCCCATAATTATTTCTCTCTTGCTTGCAGCTCCTCTCTTTGGCGCTGTGTGCGCCCTGCCCGGCACTCCAACCTTCCCTGCCCTTGGGCCACACAGCCTGAAGGGAAAGAGGAGCCTCTCTGCAATGCTTGTCATTCTGCTAGGGCATACACAACAGTTGTGCTCTGCTTAGGCTCAGAGGGAAATGCTGTGATCTTCAGAGCAGGGACGGTCTGTATAACTCAAGAGCAAGCAGAGAGGAAGGACCTGTGAGCCTTGGCTTCCCGGAGTATTTTAAGTAACCCGCTGCTTTAACCTGGTATAATATATCACTGCCACCTAGGGCCAAAACCAGAAACTACACCTGAAGCACTTCATCTGCAGAAGGCAAGTGTGTGTTAAAAATGAAACAAACGAGSTTAGGTAAGGGCAAAAGAGGTACCTTTAATGTGAAAACAAATAAAAAAGAGGCAGAGAATAAATTAGTGCCTCCAGTGTGTTTCAGTGAATGAAAAACTAGCTTCTGCTTCTCAGGTGATATAATTTAAGACAGTTCTATTTGTCAGAAATGTAAAAATGGAAAGAATTTTCCACAAGAGAAACAGTAAATAAGCAAGGTAAACACAGAATATATGTACAGAGCCAGGGGAGGGCTGGCAATTGAAAACTGAACCCATCCTAAATCAGTTGGAGCTTTTCAAACCACCTGAGGACTGGAATATCCACTTGATCAGAAGGTAATAGGCTTATTTGGAATTTGTATCATATAGGTTGCTTTTGCTTCATTACACTTTGAGAGGTTTTTCTTACTGAGCATAGTGTTTTTGTTTGTAGTTTGGTTTGAATGACAGACAGACAAAATCAGTCTTCCATCAAGTCTGTCTCTTCTGGAGCCAAATTGGCTGGATGGCACTGCATGCTCCGGGAAGCAGGAATGGCCTTGAAGAGTCACCTTCCTAACCTCTTTAATTCTGGAAGCTTTAAATCTTTGTAAAATACAAATTAAGCAAATTAGCTTAGGTTTATCCAGTCTCATAAGTTTTAAAGCTTGACTTAAATAATCAGTACCTTAAGATAATTAAGTAATCACCCAGCGTGATTTATCAAATGCTACTGTTATTTCAAAAGATAATCCTCCAAATTTGTTCCATAAATTATCCTTGAACCTAAGAGCATCTAACGGGCAGCAAAAGACTTAGCTGGAACCCTAAGATTTTTCTTCCTTTGGTGTTATTTGCAGGGTCGGGATTTACCACAAAGACTCAATCTTTTTCATTCCAAAACCTAATCATGTTGGAAATTAATACAGTTTATAGAAAAAAAATGTGTCTGCTTCTTCTTGCTTTTCATTGTAAATATTAAAACTCAGGTCTGAATGCTTTGGGTCTGTTTCAGACAGAGGAAATTGAAGTGTGTGAGGTTAGCTATTGGGTGCCTGTGAGCAACAGATCAGTGATACAAGAAGATTCCCACAGGAAAACTGGGTAAATTCTTGCACCAGCTACGTGGGCTTTGCACATCCATATCTACTGCCTAAACTGCAAGAGCAGGAAGGAAGTGCCCTGCTCTTATTTTTAATACTGATTTCATTCTCGGTTTTACTATGACGAGAACATGCAGAGAGGCATTTACATACATTGTACTGGAGCAAGAAGCTCCAGGAGAGGCAGATTTCATTTGGCTCCTCAGTGATTCTACATATTTGACTGGAGATTTCGTTCAGAGAGAATGGGAACCTTACCTCCCCTGCAGAGAGATACCCTCACCTGCCCTAGGTGCAGCAGTTAGAGAAAACCAAACCTCGGACAGTCACATCTGATCTCCTTGGGCGATGTGCTTCCTGCAGGGCCACTGCAACCCTGTGGGTTGTCAGGCTCAGGCAGGAATCAGAAGACAGGGTGGTATTGGCTGATATATTCAAAACTTTAATTCCTGTCTTTAAGAATAGCCATGTAGTTTAGAAACGTATTTTTAATAAATTGCTTGGCAAGAGAAGTATGTTTGCTCTGTTGAAAGATCTAGGAATCTGTCATTCAGATCTGTCCTGAGGTTCTCACAGGCTGGAGTTCAGCTGCTTCTCCAGCACTTCTGCCTCCTCGCGTAGAGAAGCTCTGGTGAGAGTGCCCTGGGCTCCATAGCCTTGGCCCGGGTGTCCCAGCACCCCTGTCACACTCTGTGCGGTCCCTGCARCTCCTCTAGTGCCTCTAGGCAAGGTCTTTCCTCGTACGGGGATTCCGGTGTSAGCAGTGAAGGCCTGAGCTCCTCTAGCAGGAGGTGGTTTCTGTTGGACGTGCCTGGTGCAAGGTCTTGTTCCCAAGTCTGCAGGTACAGATCCAGGGTCCTCTCAGCGCAGGGAGGTCTTCCCAGATACCTCCTTGTGCCCTCATCTCTTCTTGCTCCCCTGCTTTAGGTGAGATGGGTCTTAGGCTGGGAATCCATGTTTCTGCTTCCACATCCCAACTCTCTCAAGTCTTCAGTAACTGCAGTGTTGCTGCTGGCAGCTTTCCTTTCTGAGCTGGCTCATTTTTGTTCTACTTTCCTCTGCTTTGAGCCTGAACTGAGACTGAGTTGGCTGCATGAAATGTAACGCTCCACGCTACCGTATTTTTCAAACCGTCACCCAGAGGATACTGCTGCTGGGCTACATATGGCCCATAGCTTGTGAGCTGTTGACTGAGCGCTTTAGCTTTGACTAATATGTTTTACTTAATAATTGCAACAGGCTGGGAGCCTGCTTGGTCAGCTACTGATAACTTGGTTGTCTTTAATTGTGCAAATACGCCCTCAGATATTTCAAAATGAGGGTATCTATGTGATGGAGTGGTGGTGAGTACTGGAGCCACTGCAGTTAGACAATTATTATTTCTGCTGCAGACAAAATTTAATATATCCACAGCAGCATGTGAATCTGCCTTTGTCCTTCATATCAGGTTATTCCAAATGAGGTCATTTGCAAAAGGAAGTTGGGAATAATCACACTTGTCAGTCTCCTTCTGAATCTGCTTCCAAGGCTACAAAAGAAAAGTACTTGGCCAACTTGGTTATTTGAAGCATTTCCTTAGCAGCTGATTCCTGCGGGGAATGACTCTTGGAGCAGCTCTGGTCCCTGTCCGTCACAGAAGGCCTGTGGTCTTGCACTGTCATCACGATCTTCCAGCTAGGTCTGTTTCTGCTTCTGAAATACACTGAGAGGTGCTGCAGTGAAAAAAAGCAGGAGGGTAGGATTTGACATCGGTCCATACAGAATAACATCTTTTGGGACAGCACGCATTTTCTTTCCTTTTGCTTTGTCTGTAGAATCATAAGACTTGATTTATCTCCAGGAAAATGGTCATGGCCATTTAATGTTTTGATATCTCTTTTTTTGTACTAGATTTGAATTTCTGTGCTTCATAGCTTTTCTGATGTGTTTTTTTCAGCCTTGAAGTTTTCAAGTAAAATAAAACCTTTGCAGTAGTTACTGCTACTCTAAAAATATGGAAAAGAAAACATAAAAATGCACCTTCAGTGGTTTTCCCTTGTTGACATGTTCTTCTTCGTCCTTTTACTGTGCCTTGAGTGTAAAGTGTTAGAGCAGGCTTTCAAGCCACAGAAGAGAAAATACTCCAGCCTGAGAAGATGGTTGGGGAAGTGGTTGTTGAGGGGAATTGRTGGCTGAAACCTCGGTTGCTTAATTGCTGTTCATGGTGGGAATTGGGCAACTGACAGTTTTGACCAGAGCACTCCTGCCTTCGGAGGAACATCCCCGCAGTGAGATTGCAGACGTGAGGCCCTGTGGATCTGTGCGCCTCGCTGGGAAGCCGAGATCCTGGYGGGCCGCTCCACCGGACCTGCCGGCCTTCCCGGTGCGGCCGCCTTGCGTTGGGAGGGCGCAGGGACGCAAGTGGACGGAGGGCACAGGGACGCGCTCCACGTGGAAGCGCTGGGAGCTGCTGGCCCCGCACTCTTCCCAGTGCGTCCAGCCCTGCTTGCTGGCCACGGGCTCCCGGCCCGTGAGCACCCCGGTGCCGCCGCCGCGGCGCTTTTGTCTGCGCTCWGCACTCGCTGTCACCAAGGGCTGGGGGCCACGTATGTGCTTGCTCATCACCCTTACGTAGATGGAGGCAACCGGCTGTTACAAGCTGACTGCTCTTAAAAGAGATGTAGTGCTGAGGTAAATGACCATGTGGCGTATTAATTTTTTGCTTTTGTTTTTTTTTTTCTCCGTTCCAGGAAGGGTGCTTGTGGCCTTCAGAAAGCTCCGTTTCACGCCAGGGTCCTTCAGAGGTACCGATGGTTTTCTTGTTACCTTTACCAGTGTGCTGCCCTGTTCCCTGTCATGTGTATTTGCCCCCTCTTGAAAACATACCCGCTATTTAGTAAACAAAACTTTACCCTATCTGAGCCTGTCTTACTTACATTTTATAAATGTCTCAGACTTTCTCACTAGGCCCTTACCTTATGTCTCCCCTGCATCAGCAGCTCCCTGTATCACAGTAGGCCTTCACAGGTGAGTGGTGGAGGCGCCAACAATTGGCTCAGTAATTGGAGCATTCAGCAGAATATGGGAGACCACTTATTCTCCTGCCTGTGTTTTCCTGTTACAAGTAACTTGTCCACTAGGTTAAAGACTTCTTCTAATTCCTCTTTCTCTGTGGCCCGGCTAATTTTAATATAAAACGCATGTGGAAGCTTCTCCAGGTGAGTGCTGTAATTATTAGGGTTCAGCAAACAAGAATCCTCTTGTCCTTGCCCCGTGAGTGTTTACAGTAGCAGTGCAAACAGAAAGGCTTCAAAAGGCAGGAATGACTGACCTTCCACCCCACAAATTGGGAACGTCTTGAAAGCAGAGGGTAGCAAGGCTACTACGAAGCCTGAGGTGTGGGTTGGAACCCCTTCAGCTAATGTAAAAATTGAAAGAATTTATGTCTTCTGGCAAGTCTTTTAGCTGCTAAGCTTGTTAGCAAAAGTTGGGGTGTGTTTTTTGCTACTCTGATGCCTCCTTCTAACCCCTTCCTGCATTCCTCCATGCCCCAGGCTTTCAAAGAAAGGAATGGTGTTCTCCTTGGTTTTACCTGCCTAAAGAGGCTCTTTAGGGCAAATTTCAAGAGGGAGGCGGGACATAACTGCTGGAAATAGAAAGGTTAAGTAGCAGCAGTCATCTTTGGATGGACATGGGCAGGGTTTACAGCACCTATCACCAGTGTTTCCTGTCACGCAGCCAGTGCAGCCCTCTGCTCCACCTGCTCATTTGTGGTTCCGGGCTACGTCGTTCTCCTTAATTTAACAGTGAATCTTCCTGGTGAAGAGGCCAGGGCTAAAGACCCTGCATGGGCCTAAAAATGAGAACAGCAACTCAATGGATCTAGATCTCAGAACTAGGGGCATGAATATGTGTCTGGAGCAGACTGAGCAGAAGCTCCTGAATTCTTCTTCTGGCAAATCCTGCCCTTCTTCAGGGCTTAAATATGCCAGAGATATGGGTTTTTTTTTGTTGTCAACTCACAACGTAGAAGCCTTTTAGATCCCCACTGGAGGCTGAGCTCTGACTAAGAACTAAGGGGGAGGACAGCTGGTAGCGAAGGTGTGAGATATGCTTGACCTTTCTATAACTGTGCTAAAATGACCATCTGAATTCTTTGGTAATGTCGTGTATTATATTAGCTTCCAGTAGGAGGTGGAGATTCAGCCTGCAGCTGAAATTCAGCACCGAGACGTTTTCATAAAAGTAATTAATTTTCAAAGCTGCAGAGAAAACCAGCCTGGAGTATTTCACTGTGTACACAGACACATTTTTTTTTTCTCTCCGTTCTGCATGTTTTCCCAATGTCAGAAGGAGCTGTGTGGGGTCTTCATCTTCCCTCTTGGGGCTGTTCTCAAATGCCTTGTGCCAGATGCCTCCCCCAGCTCCTGCCTTTCCTTTCCATGCCAACACGCACGTGAGCCCACGTGCGCGCCCGATATCCGCTGCGTTCAGCCTCCAGGCGGGCGCCGCGGCGGCCGGTCCCGTCGCTTGCTGGCGAGGGGCGCCGCGGCGCGTGGCTCAGCCGCCCCTTTCTCTCCTCCCGTTTCAGATCATGTACGCCCCCCGGCCCCGGGACAGGTTCAGCGCCCCGTCGTTCATGCAGCGGGACCGTTTCAGTCGCTTCCAGCCCACCTACCCCTACATGCAGCATGAGATCGACCTGCCTCCCACCATCTCGCTCTCGGACGGCGAGGAGCCGCCGCCGTACCAAGGCCCGTGCACGCTGCAGCTGCGGGACCCCGAGCAGCAGATGGAGCTCAACCGGGAGTCCGTGAGGGCGCCGCCCAACCGGACCATTTTTGATAGCGACTTGATAGACATTTCCATGTACAACGGGGGCCCCTGCCCGCCGAGCAGCAATTCGGGCATCAGTGCAACCACSTACAGCAGTAACGGGAGGATGGAAGGGCCGCCCCCGACGTACAGCGAGGTCATGGGGCATTACCCGGGCTCCTCCTTTTTCCATCACCAGCACAGCCACGCGCCTCCCCCCTCGCAGAGGGGCAGCAGACTTCAGTTTCAGCAGAACAATTCAGAGAGCACAACAGTCCCCAGCAAAGGCCCAGACAGGAAAGGAGGGAACCTGGTCTAAGTTCCTCGGCCAGGCGCGTTCGAACTGAAGACGAGAGGCGTTCGAGGAGGGCGACGGAGAAAGACGCCCCGCTCTGGTGCACAGGGCTGTTGCGTCTCACGGGGTACAACTTAGTAAAACCAAACGTGCGCAAACCAGGCCTTTGTTTCTGATTCCTTTCAGGGGAATTGCATGATGCAAAACAGCTAGAGAGAAACACAAACTTCCATTCGGTTTGTCTACGAGCAGTGTTGCAGGGAAGAGGGGGGGATATATTATTTTTTTTTAATAAACTATTTCAATTATTTAATTCTAAAAAGTAAAAACTTAGCACAGAAATGAGGCTTGTACAGCCTGTTTTATACTCACTGAATGGCAGAAATAAGAAGAAGAAAAAGAAGAAGGTTTTACTAGATAAGTGGGGGAAGAATTGGCCAGTTTGCTTTTTTTTTCTCCCAGGGTGTGGATTTTTTTAATATGAGACAAAATTCCTGTTTTGTGTGCCAAGGTATAAAAAGTTGAGAACTTAGATGAATGCAAGGAATTAATTTGTGTTGTGATAAATGTGTTTTTAAAAGTTGCACTATCTTAATGTTTAAAAAAATATATATGAGGGAACTGTTTTATGTGAAGTTCTTCTATATGTTGTCTTTTCACCTGTGGAATAATGATGGAGCCCAGAAGTAATCCAGAGGAGGTTACTCCCTCTTCTCCCCCCCCGCAACCCCGGGTTTGTTAGAGCAAGGGGACAGGATTTAGTCTAACATCTCTTGACTAATAAAAATCAAGAAATACAGGGACATTTAACTTGTCTTTGCAATAATTTGCATTCAAATAACAGTGCATCAATGGAGTGTCTTGCAGACTTTTGGCTGGAAGGAGACAAATATGAATTCCCAGCATTTTCCATCCGTTAAGAGTTTAGCTATGATGCGATTTAGACTTTGTTTCATAAAAGGCAAAACAAAATCCCAGATGTGCTAATTTATATTGATTCTAACTAAGTGCTGCCATTCTTTTCCTTTTCTTAATGCAGTATCATCAGTACTTAAGGTTTTAGAAGTTTCTGTCCTCACTGTAGTCTGCAATGTACTTAGTCACATATCATGGCATTATGCAATAAATTGTTTAAAAAATGCAAAGTGGGGCTCTCTTTCCCCTGCAATGCTGTTAAAATACAAGAGACTGTTGTGCGTTTCACTCCCCATTTCGTCTTTTAGACACTTCTGTTCAGCCCTGGAGACCTGTGGCGTTGCAATGAGTGGGCTTTGGTGGCTGCAGCCCGCGGATGCGGCAGATGCTGCACATCCCTGCAGGGGACTCGGGAGCACCAGTTAATGTCACAGCAAAACACTGGCCTTTGGCTGTGGGCCCTCCCATACCGACCCTCCTCCGCGCACGTCATCCCGTGGATGCAGGCAGGATCGTGCCTGCGGGTAACGATTGCTAATGTATTAACTGGGTGTTCGTAAGCCCTAATTTTGTCACACTGATCTTAAAGGTAGTAGGAAGATTCTACCCACCTGTAAAATGGCAGGTGGGGTATTTCTTCCTTGGCTGGTTTTGTGTGGGAGCAAGTGCAGCACTGGAAGGCAGTTGAAAAATGGCGATAGTGGCATCACAAGCACATGAAAAAGCACAACTTGCACTTAAAATGCATTTCAAGAAACGGACTTAAAACCTTTAGAGTCTTAATTTGAATAGTGTCTAATATATATGTGTGTGTGGGTGCATGTGTGGGTGCGAGGGAGGTTTTCCTGTTCGAGATCTTTCCCCTTCTCCGTGCTTGCAGGCTTGGTTGGTGCGTGCTGCAGGGCRGCCCGCGCGGGGCTCCTGCGCGCCCGGCCCTCCTCACCCAACYGCTCCTTGATCTATGCAGAGTTTTAATGCCAAAACGGTGTGTGTGGGTGCGTGCCCGTGCATGTGCACAAGTTCCGTGGGTCTCGGCCTRGGTCGTTTCCTTTGTAAGCTCATTTGGTCTTGGTTGAGTTTAGAAAATATCTGAATAACCGTTGGTCTGAATATGCAGCCCCGTTTGTCGCTGTAGTTGTGTCTCGGTCGGAATCACCCTCATAGTGCAGGATAAAGCTGCCCTTTAATTTACTTAGTGTTCAGAGGGAGAGGTTAGAGACTGCATGACTGGATTCCTCCTTTTTTCTACTCAGACCCACAGGATAGGGGTTTAGGGAAGATTAGTTGCCTGTCTGTCATGTCTAGTTCCTGGGAGTAAAAGTTTTGAAATTGGATTTTTGCAGACAACCTCTGAGCATAATCGTTAGTCAAAAAAATAAAAACCCCACAAGATATTGCCTTTTGGTCTTCATTGATGTTGCTGTCCTTTGGAAGTGATCCTGTGGTCAGACAGTGCGTGTGCCTATGCAGATACTTCGCTGTTGCCTAAATGTGGATTATTCAGCCGGGAGGCCTTTGGGGCGAAGAACTGRAACTCAGTGGTTGTGTTGGCAGCGCTCACCTGGACCAGGCCCTGGCACGGGGCCAGTGGAATATGGATTTTTTCCCCATCTACAGATCTCACAGGAAYGAGCCTTGAACTTACCTTCAGGGTCACCTCTTGGGAATGTGTTTGCTTTGAAGACAGCCCCTTTGCAACCTCTGCGTGCCAGGAAATTCACACGCAGCCCATTGACCTTGTTGAGTATGAGGCATATGCAGAGTTGTCTCTTAATTTGCCTTGGCTGAGGGTTAAAAGCTGCATGGAAAAACTAACCCATTTTACCAGTTCTGTAGGAAAGGTTTATTTTAAAAAAGTTTAAAATATATTAAAAAATACTTCTGTATTGGCCCACATAATGGCTGCGATTCTTCCTGCATCTGCACAGTCCTCTGTTACTTGCTGCAAGGAAGCTTGCAGTCCGTTCATAGAGATGGGGCCAACTGTTATGGTGGTAAACATGGTATTTTCTAACCATGATTAGTTAGATCAGATTAGTGATCTTTGATTGGAACCATTGCAAAAACCTGTGTTCTCTTCCAATTTTTTTTTTGTTGTTGTGGGGAGAGAACATGCTCGATAAAAGGACAGAAAGCTAAAAGAAGGAAAATTAAAAATTAAATAGACATCACTAACAATCTGTACAGGCTTAAAAACTGGCATTCTCTTAAACTGGGTAATTTATGAAGTGTTTCTGACAAATTCCCTTTTTACAATTTCAAAGATTAATAAACTGTGCTCCAGGGCCATGCAAATGCAGCTTTGTAAACTACTAAAGATTTCTCTGAATATTGTAGAGGTGATCATATGATTGATAGCTCCATACCAGTGTTTTGTTTTAGGTGTATCATGGGCAAAAGCTAGATAACATGTGTGGAGTTTTCTATGTAATGAACCATGCTAGCCTGAATTCCCGATCTTTGCCCAGTAGTGCAACTTCCCTAGACTCAGTCTAGTGCCGTCCCCATTTTAGCAATTTTAAAGCTAAAAAATCTTCTTAAAATGTACCTTAAAACAAACAAACAAACAAAAAACCCATGATGACCTCTCTTTTACCTATCACAAAAGCTCCTTTTTCCAGAAGCTACTTGAAATGGGTCGTCTCCTGCTCATACATATGCCCCATCTTTGATGTCTTGTCCTATAATTTCCCAGGGCTGGAAAAGGCAGGGTCTGTTGCTGTGGAAAAAAGCTTTCCCTCAAGCTTTCCCAATGGCACTTGGCACTTAACTCTAATCCTGGATGTACTTTCAGCATGACTGTTGTTGCATTTGTCTCACTGCTGTGCAATTAGGCCCTTTGCATAGGAAGCACCTTCTCTTAAGAAACGAATAAGGGCTAGGAAATCTAGTCCTATTTAAGTGAGCAGTGTGAAGATCACACCTCCGTAGTGTGGGTCGCACATGCAGGATACCTGCATGTAGGTAGGTATCCTGTGTGGGTTAGGATGGCTTTGCTAAGAAGGACTCCTTCACGCTGCCCCTCATCTTGTCATTGATGAACACAGCACTTAATAAAGCTTCAAGCTGATGTGAGTTTCTTAAAACATCTTTTATTTCTTGCAAGTATGAACAGTCAGACACATGCCCTGTGCACAGAGTCTTGATATTATGGAGGAAGGTATTTCTGGCCCTGCAGCTGTGGGATCCACTATGCCCATGCTCAAATTACACTCAGTTTACTGTCTTTTTATTGCCTGCCCCAACCTCTCCCATCAGCTGGTTGCAGCTGAAAGCTGCTTCTCATATCCCAAACTTGTTTTTTTTTTTTTTTWATATGTTGCATTAAACGAGGAGGCACCACTGAGATTTCTTCTTCTGTGAATAGATTCTGAGGAAGAGCTGGGAGTGAAATTTCATTGTTCCTGATGTGAAGCACTTTCTTTGGAGTAGGGGACACGGCCCTGTCCAGCTAAAGAAATTGGCACATGGGCTTTCTGGAGCTGCACTGCCTGAAACCCTCATCTCTGATCCTGCCAGGCAGGGAGACATTGGACCTTAGAGCTGACACCTGGATTTGTAAAGAATGTTTGAATGTTTTGGGGAAGATTGATTGATTACTAGCCCAACTTCACCAGCAAAGAGTGAGGAGTAGTGCTGGTGGAAATAGGTGTTCCAAAACTGTTTTTTTTTTTTTTTTTTTCTATTTTTTTTTCCCAAGGATAAACAATATACTTGCTGGACATTTGAAAATATTTAGATACTTAGGATTGTCCCCAGTCTCTCTGTGGCCATTTCTGTTGAGTCATGTCCATGTGCACATCTGTGTGTACACGCCAGCATGCAAATATGTGCTTGGATCCTGTCACTTGTTCATCTATGTCTTAGTTATTATTCCATAAGCACCTTCCAAAAATGCTAAGTGGCTGTATGTTGGACTCTTGGAAAAGTGGCGAGTAGATTGTCCAGAACCTGAAGGTATCAGGAGGATTCGGTCTTTGCTTCTGCAGATGTCATGCCCTGTTTTTATCAGTTAGGAAGTTTCTGGCTGTGCAAATTCTTACCTGTGACCTGGTGTGCTAGTGCATCTTCCATCCAAGAGCGGTCACTTTTAGGCTGGGCTTTTAAAAATCCCAGTGGTTTTGGGACAATCCTAGAGTAGACCTCATGTACTGACATACAGGAAGAAAATGTGCTTTTCACACACACAGAAGCACATTGTTTCAAACCTAGGGGATGCTAAGAACCAGTGATTCCCTTGACTGGTGAGTTCACATGAAGATTGACTTWGCTTAACTTCTGCGTATTTTTTTGCTAGGCTTAAGGCATTATAAAGAATTTATTTACACGTATTGGCCTTTTTCCTTATTGTATTGCCTGCTTGCCAACCGGTGCAATTGTAACTGCTGTCCTAAAACAACCCAAAATATTTTAAATCCCTGCAAAGAGACCCTCTTACAGCATTGTTCAAGACCTCTCAAGGCCCTCTAGCCTCTGTTGGCAACATCAGGCTCCCACTGCCTCTTCCCCRAAAGCTCTTTAGATGTAGATGATGGCTCACTTTCAGTGAAGTGCTTTACCACACCAGTAAGTACCAGTGACACACAAATGGAGGAGAACACTGGTGTTTTCTTGAGAATCACTTTTTTTACATTAAGTGTATTTTATGTATTTTTTTTGTAACCACTCACCTTATTTCTCCTGCTTTAAAAAAGAAAAGCAAGCACAGCTTTGTATTGAAGCGTGCTGCAAACTCTCCTGGCTTTTACTTCTGCCTCGCTCTAGTCTGCGTTCCATTTCTCGACCAAACAAAAGCAACTCAGCTATTGCTAGTAGCACTTGAATGCTGAAAGAGCATTCCTTTTTTTTTGTGTTGGTTTAATGGGAAAGAGAGAAACTAACCCATAGAGCATAGATGCTTCCCTCCTCCCCTCCGACAGCCGCCTCCATGTGATTTACTGCCCGAGATGACGCTGTCATCTCYTTGCTATATTGCTGCTGCTGCTGTTTTCAATGGTTTGGTACTTGAGCTTTCTGAAGCAGTGTGGTATGTGTAGGACCTCGTGGGTGACAAAGCTGTCTTCTTTTAATTCTTCCTTTCCCTCCTTGGTTTGTGCTCGTCCGTCTGCTGTGCTAGGGTTATTAATGAACTAGACGCATATGTGTTGTTAGGTATATGATTTCGAGGAGGTTTGCATGTCAGTAGCTTGTAAGCAACTAAGGTGCCTCATGTTCAGGTCTGAGCAGATAGGGATCCCCTCGCACTCGGCAGGGCCCGGGGCGGAGCGCGGCGGGAAGGCTCCTGCCCCCGGCGCCGCGCTCCGGGCCAGGCCTTTGGCTCCCACCTTCGTTGTGCCTCACTTAAAATGGTGCTTCTTTCAGTCGTCTGTCTCTTCTTCTGTTATTTTTCTTTTTTTTTCTTTTCTTTGTATGGTGCTGTGTATAACTTGAATATATTATGCACATATCCTACCCAATGGGTAGAACAAACAAGCATACAAAAACAAATAGATGTTGTTAATACTGTAAGATAATGTATAGATGATACCAATTTTAACACAAAAACGGCATAGACTTTGTGAATGCCAACTTCTCTGCTTGGTCCTTTTTTGTAAGAAAATTTGCAAATGAATACATACAAATGACAAAAAGTCTATGTATTTTATTTTCCTATTAAATATCAATATAATATCATAAGGGAAAAAAAGTTTGAACAAATCCTTTTTGACTAGCGTGTGTATAACAAGTGGTTGTTTGATGCATCTTTGCTGTCAAGATTTGTTCTTTTTTTTTTTTTTTTTTTTTTTTTGGTAATGTGTCACTTTTAAGAAAAAGGAGAACACAAATCAAACCAAAACAAAACCTCTACAGCTTTAACCTTGCGACTAGATGCTTCTCTTATGGGTTGTTGCCTCACTCTTGCTGAGTTGGACCGCTACTAGGTACTACTTCTCCAGCAGATACATTATTTATTCTTATCCTGAATTACCTTTTTTTTTTTCCCTTTTAATTTGAACATGTAAATGGGTGAAACCCCTTCCGACCTCTTTGTCCACAGCCTAGGTTTGAAGTGAAGCTCAGACAAGTGGGAACTGACCCAAATCCTGCCCGCAAAATCCCAGATGGCCCCCAAGAGTTTTGTACAAGCACCCATCCCATGTTTCCTGCCTGCCCTGTTGGGGTCCGCAATCCAGTGGTTCCTGGTTGTCCCTGGGACATGGCCGGCAGTGGGGAGTCCCTGGAGGGCCGGGCAGCCACCAGGTGTGAGGGAGGACAAGCGCCCGGTGAGGTGAGCACAGGCCCAAGTGCAGGCCCACGTGTCGGCCCAAGTGCAGGCCCAAGTGCAGCTCTCCTTGCCCAAGTGCTGCTCTCCTCGCCTCTGCTTTGGGCYGGCAGCTGCGGACCAAGGTTAGGACAGGATCCCGGCCCAGCTGAGGTTAGGACAGGATCACCGAAGAGGCCCAGCGWGCCCAGGCCCAGCGGGACCCTTTGGTCCCCCCCGCCTTGTCTCCACACACCCGCTCGCCGCATGGTTTGTTTGGGAAAGCAAATACCTCAGGAAAACRAAGCATGAAGTTCTAGTTTAGAGAATTGCAGATACTGTACTTATTTTTCTAACCTGTTTGTTCTAACCATCCCGGGACAGTAGGTGGTATGAAAGTTTTATCAGTCCCAGGCAGAAGGACCCTCTCTCACGTGGATGCTGACTAATCGTTCACAGACACTCTTGTCTATATGTGGCTTTTTCATACGTGTCAGCTTTAACCACAGATGCACCGTAGCGACGTGTCGGGATGTGGCTGAGATGGCGCTTTTCCTTGTTTTTTCTGATGACTAGCTCAACGCTAGGCTAAAACTCAGGGGGCCTTTTCCAGGGCCCACTGAAGTCAAGGGCAGGACTTGCCCCGGCTTCAGGGGGCCTTCGATTCGGTCCGAACCCGCGAGGAGCAGGACTTGGAGCACGGTCCTCCGCCAGCCTCCTGTGACTTCTCTGTTGACCTGAAACTTCAGCTCTACGTTTGTCTGTAAATATCTTTTCAAAAGCCCTCACAGGCGTCCTCTATCTGAATGCTGATCATGGTAGTTTTGTTTCCTTCATTTGTCTGTTTTAAAGAAATGTATGAGTTTTATGGCCAGTTCCACATCATCGAGCCCTCGCAGGTAGCTTGTATCCATCCCTCTCTATATTGTGCTGTTTTATCAGTAAGCATATATCATAGTTGAATGTGCACATCTTGTGGCTATCCTTGGTTAACTTGTTCACTGTTTGTCAGGGCTCAGGGTAGTTGTTTGGAAAGTCTGCCTTGTTGGCCATGTTCACGTTCCTGCTTGCACTGTGGCAGGAGGGAGAGCAAAGAGCCTCAGGCCTTGCCTAGGATGAATCCTTCCAGGATGAACCTTSCCCGGGAGCAGTCAGGATATGATTTGTAATAGCCAAGCTTGCATACCGAGGGGACCAAACAGGAGGATGTTTCCCATGAAGGCACTAACTTGCTTGGAAACTGCAGTGGAAAGAGCAGACTCTCTCTTAAGCAGAGCCGGGCGCTCACACTTCTGCGTTTACCACAAAGCACAGCAGGTAACCGTGATTCAAAAACAAAACGACAAGAAAAGTAAACCCAGAAGTTAGGAGAGCCTCAGGCATCGTAGAACTGGACAGCGGGAATAAGATATGAGCACTCATCTTAATATTCTTTCTTTAACACCCTTTTTCTACTTACAGTGCAAAGGCAACGCGARCGTTGTTGGGATTTGATCTCTGTATAGCCATCCACTGCCCAGTGCTGCTGTGGCTGCTGTGCTCAGAGCATTTCTTGATGGCACGTACGTCAGTCGGGCAATTACACTTAAAATTTACCATCAAATGCCTGTTTTCAGAGTGCAGACCCTTTCTTWGTTGTTTATTGCTTATTATTTTACAATGTAAAATGCTTTTTGCTGTATGACTTTTTTTTTTTTTTTTTGGTATTTCCAACATCGTGGCTTTCAAGATCACATTTTCAATATGTCTCTTATTTTTTGTCCATTTTGTTTCAAGTTATTCTGAAATATGTACAGCACTATCAAGAATATTTAATCTTTCTTTTTAATTTTATTATTGTAAAAACAAATCTATTAAAATAATAAGCCTTTTTACGACTGTATTGGAATTTCTCATTAGCTGTTCATGTGRCGCTACAACAAACCTGGCTTGCTTTAAAAAGAATTTTTTATTTTTCTTTAACACAATTAATTTGTTGCTTATTTTCCACTGTAACCCCCAGTTATATACAGGAAAAGATTTCAACTATTGTGTATCTGAATCTTTTAATTGAGCAAATGGTGATGTCCTAGTTTTTAGACCTAAGGTCTGTTATTGCAATACTTTTAAAGGAAGATGTTGCTCTAAGTGCTGTTGTTAGTTTTAAATACAGATTTTATGCTTGTTCTTAATATGCTGTGGTTAAACCATAGCACGGAATTATTAAAAACCATGAAATGCACTTGTCTCCTGTTGCATTTGTTTTCTCTTTGAACAGAAAGAAGGTGAAACACGAAGGTGGCCTCTGTAAGACAGAAAGCCGTCACTGGTCGTTCTTCCTCATGGCTTGGCTGCTGGCAATCTTGAAGTCACTGGGAAGCAGGACAGGGCCAGTGCTTTCAGTGTCTGGCGGGGCGCTCAGGAAGGAGCATCTGAGGAGGACTTTACTTGGGTGCTCTGACTTTCTCTCCCTGGCGATTAGCTCGGGATGACTCCCGAGGCTCCTGCGCTCTGTGCCAGGGYCCGGCGCCCGGCAGGCAGTCGGGGCCCTGCCTGTCACTCACAGTAGTTAGCAGTCTAGACTGCTAATCTGAGCCATCGGTGACCGCTGGTTCTGTTAATAACCTCACCTCAGTGGCCTCTGGAGCACTGGATGTGGGTGACTGTCCCCGGCGTGACAGCGGAGGAGACTGACCACCTGCCTGGGAAGCAGTGACCCAAGGTCTTTACTTGGAAATTGGATTCCGAAATGAACTTTCAGGCCATGGCTCAGGGGGAATCCCTCCCTCCTCTCTCATTTCGGAAACCTGGGTAATGTGTTGGCCAGGCATTAAGAGTAATCGTGGCAATGTATTGAGAGGAGGAGGAGCAGGAGGGAACAGAGATGATGCCGTTTGCAGGAGATTAGACACRAGGATCTTAGCAAAAACATTCCTCTTTGGTAGTACAGGTCCAACTGTGTCCGCGAGTGATGTCTCACTCTGCGATGAGAAAGCTGAAGAGAATTAGGGTTTTTCAAAACAGTTAATTTCTATTAATGCATAAGTGTCAAAGCACGGCTAAAAATGATGCTTCGTTCCGCACTGTTCACTTGAGCTGTTTCACCTGCGCTTGCTGGATTCTGGGCTCCGAGGYGGGGAGGCAGCAATGCAAAGCTGAGGCTCTCCTGGAAGGACAGGTCTATGGGTGGCCCCATTCCCAGCCCACACGGAGCACCTGCTTACGGAGCAGCCGTTTCCTCTCAAATAAGAACCATGGGAGCATTGCATTTCCTGCTCCTCTTTTCAAATGTCACAGGTATTTAAATGTGACAGTACCTTTTATTTTGTGGTTCAAAAGTCACAGTTTTCCCTTTCTCCAAGCGCCTCGCGTTAGCGCTCCCCCTGCTCCCGCTGAGGACTGGCTGGGTCCTTGATGCCTACAAGTGCTCCAGATCCCCTCACTTCTGCTCCTCCTCTGCCGTCTGAACCCTGAACTCCCTGGAAACTGCATTTTTTTTGAGGCAGCTTTGATCTTTYGCTTAATCTGCTTTTAATTGTATTTATATTTGTTTTATAATATGCCATTCTGTTTGATTGTGTTTTAATGTCTTTGCCAATGGTAGCTGCTCAGAGCTCAGCTGTAAATGGGYTGTCTCATCTCAGTAGGGTTACTTTTCCCTGTTAAAAGATTCATACGGTGGCTGCTGTAGTCCTGTGAAACCTTTAGGTCTTGCTTCCAGGCTCCCAACAGTATTGATTCTCATTACAAACACCATGTTTTTACCATCCCAAATCCTTTTCTTCCACAGACTACTTTATAATGAGACTTCGTTACTTAGACAAAAATTAATTAGGCTCCTCTCATTATCACTGTTTTGATCAGTTGTGCTTTAAATGAGCTCTAATTAAAATGCACATTTTAAAAACCTTTCTGCTGAAGCCTGTTCTGTTCGCCCGCTGCTGCCGCAGCCGTGTCCTGCTTTTGTTCGGCCTGCGCTGTGCCACTTGGACAGAACTTTAACGCTGGTTAATATAAAGGTAAATAATATAAAAACTTGCATGATTTGGGGTGGGGCTTTTTTACTTGTTTACTACATGTTTTTCCAGATCTACTGCCCAATATTTGCTCCTGAAATCAGAGGTTAGATTGGCTATATATATATGTATGTATTTAATGTGGTGTAGCTGATGCGCTAGGAGTTTCTCTGCATTGTCAGTAACATTCCATTAAAAATGTGAGGGACAACCTAAGTGCGGTGCTTACTGCCAGTTATCCGAGTGTTTCTGCTCCCTTTTAGCTGTTCCACATTGCCCTTCRTGCATAACTGCAGTGGGCAGGACAGCAGGATGCGTCCCAGAGATGCCGGTGGCCACGTCCCAAGGGCATAGGGCATCTCTGTGCAGCCCCTGGCAGTGCTGGGAATAACGTCCCCGTCACCACGACTCGCCGTCCCTCACACTGCGAGGCAGGTTTCTCCCYGGCTCGCCTCTATCCTGCATGAACCTCTCTGGCTGCACAGATGCCGCCTTTCTGCACCTTGCAGATAGTTGCTGGGTTTTAAGCAAGCCGTGGAGATGCAGCCATCCCTYGCCCAGAGGAAAAAGGGTGTTTTTTTTTCCATGGAGGCCGAAATGCCATCGTGGAGCTCTGGCAGCTCCCATCGATGCCAGCACCAGATCACTACAGATTAATTTAACATTTGCAGACATCGCGGTGATTGACAGCACAGTGGCGAATTCCGGTTTAATCCCGCTCGGTGTGCCGCAGACCTAGGCTCAGACAGCTTGACCTAYATTTAACCCTGGGTGCCAGGAAGCTCTTAGGGGCAAAAAGAAACACAACAAAAAAACTACTATTTTTTCTCCTCAAAGCAGTGAGAACAGGGTTCCAGCTTATTCCACGCCTGTACACACATACAGCACACACACACACATGTATGGCATTATGCTACAATTCTACAATGCTACAATGGGAGTATCCCATGGGCTGAGCCAGGTTTGCCCTAGTTGCCTTTCCTTCAAGTCATGTAAGTCTTGATACTTTTTCCRGTATAGAAGCATTAACATGCTTGCCTAGCATTTCCGGAGGGTTTTGGCACCAACCAAGTATACAGGAGTTGCTGATGTTCTAAGGATGGGGTTAGGGCTGTAAGTGCTTGAGAACTTGCTTACAGCTGCAAACTTCTTCATCACAGCACCCAGAAAATCCTCATGAGTTGGTGCCTTTCCTTAGCRTTTTGTCAGGAAGGCCCAGGTTAGGCCGGGCTTCCTGCAGAGTGGATCCTGTTAGTCTGGCCCCATTTCTTCCGCAGGTGAAAGGCTGTGAAGGTTGCCCAAAACTTTAACCCTGTTTGTTTCGGAGAGCTGCTGGTACAGGATTAGATGACACAGTTTCTCAGCGAGAGGGGCACCGGGGCATGTTAAAAGCCATATGGCTGAGTGATAACTGCATTAGTTACTCACTATGCAGCCTCCATCACCTTTTTAAATTATGCACTATATTCTGCTGATATTATGCCTATAGATAAGAAAATATGCATGCTAGCTGTAGCCATATGCTATGGGAAGCAGACGTTTCCATCTAATGTGAAGTTATGCTCTGTCACAAAAATGACATTGAATACACCAGAATCATCATCTGACAAGYAGCACAGAAGAAATAAAGTGCGTGTACGTGGTAAAACTGTGCTCTTGTGAAAGTAAACTSTGCATCTATCATTTAAGCGCTGCTTGTGCATTGACAGCTTTCTTTTTTAGAGTAGACTGTGTGCAGGGACATGCTATGCAGATCATATGCAAATTGCTTACATAGGAGACTACTGCACGACAYGTCTGCAATGTAAAATATGCAATTATTGACATTATGCAGAACCTAAAGTATTCCTTATATAAAACTATGCTGTAGTGTCTTCACTTTTCTGCTCTAATCCATGATAAAAGTTAAGCCCAGGTCTCTGTGATGAACCAAGGCATTAACCACYGGTGCTGAGTGATTCCCCCCTTCACTGAAAGTCTTGACGGTGTCTCCCTTTGCAATAGTGGTACGTCTCTAATGCRTCTGACTATTCTATCATGTTCACCCCTGCTTTTTGGGGCGCTCTGCCCTCAGTCGGCACCGCCAACGTTGCGCTGCCGAGCCCGTGGAGTATGAGCTGCCACCACAGCATCTGTATCGGCATCTGTAGCTCCTTGGGTCTCGCCCATCTAGGGCCTCTCCATCTCCTTCGGGACACGCAGACATATCCCTATGAGATGATGCAAACGYAGCAGGTGGTAACGCTCCGGCCTCTGTATTCAGAGGCTAGCRGCTGGTTTGTGCCTCCCAGCAGCTGCGTAGGGAGCGCTGGGTGGGCTGGAGGCCGCTGGGCAGAGGGGAGGCAAGTGGCACCTTGGGCTTGCAGAGTGCCTGAGCTGTCTGTCCTGACCACGTTACTGCCCGGAGGCTGCCCCGGTGTCACCTGCCCAGGTGTCCTCTCAAGGAGCCATCGMTCAGCTCCATCACTGAGCACCCGACAGTGCAGTTCTGGTTCAGTTTAGGTGCAGGATCACAGGTGCTTTTCAGATGGATTTGACGGAGTAGCTCAAGCGCAAATCACATCACTTTGATGCCTTTATTCCGACCGTGGGAGAACATAAGGTCCTTGATTCAATGTAAGATGGAAGAATGAGGACACCGATCATCTGAACCAGCATGGAGTCGGCCAGCAGAGCTGCGCTAAAAGCTCTGCCATGTTTGAGCCAGCAACATTTGCTGGCTCTTTGTGGTCTCGTGCTTTGTGGCAGGAGCCACGGTGCACGCGAGCTGCACTGTGCGTACTGGAGCTAGGCTTAGCAGGTTGGCAAACCAACAGCACCAAAGCAGCCCTTTAACTACTGCAGCATGAAGCACTCACCAGAGCAGGATGGCTGCACAGTTTAGGAGGGGCTTCTAAGATGATGGTGAAGGCCAGAGGCTGCAAATGAGCCCTTGCCAGCAGGACCCTCTGCTTTTTCCCAGAGACTGCATGCTGCTTTCTCAGGGAGTGGGATGAGGGAGGGTGCTCTATCCTGKGTTTTTCCAAGCAGGACTCTGCTTTCCATGGTAAACAAGCAGGTCTGGGAAAATGAGGCCTGGTTGTCARGGATCATAATGAACATGGCCACTGCAGCTGATGGCATGAAGCTGCTTTGGCTGCTGTAGCCCGTGAGGATGTGGGCACTGCGGTGTTTGCTGCTGAGCAGCACGGGTTTTACCCACTGTGTTTTAAGAAAACTTTATAGAACAGTGCTGAAGAATTTGGGTGCAGTCAGTTCATGTCAAATGGTAGTTTAGTCTCTTCCTGGCCACTCGGCCAAACACAGAACTAGTTAGCCATCTTTAATTATGTTTCTTTTTGAAATCCTTCCTCTGTTAAATTAGGTCTGTTTCTTTTTCTTTTTTTTTTTTCTTTTTCATAACCAAGTGTGTGGCAGTGCCTCCCCTGGGCTCTCTCCTCCCATCAATTCATCAAACAACAACAAAAACCAAACTTGAAGCGACACGCTGCCCTGYGGGCACATGAAATCAAGACGTTCTCCTTCTGCTCCAGAGACCGTTTCCATCATGACAGGCAGACGGCCGCCGGGCCACGGCTGTGACTGCGCGGCGGTGGCTGTCGGGGCTGGCRAGCGGCGCAGCAGGAAGGGGACAACCTGTTGCCCCCAGATGGCACCCAGGGGAGATGYCCCCTCGCTGCTGCGGCCCTCGGGGGTCTGTGACACCTGCAGCACAGGCATACAGGAGGGCCCTGGCAAGGCCATCAGCCCCACTCCCAGGCCATGGCGGGTGTGTGGAGACCCACAGGCTTGGCCTGGGCTTGGAGAGCGCCAGGAAGGGGGCAGAGGGCTGCCCGGGGCAGGAGCAGATGCCCACACCATGGAGGCCGAGCCTGGAAACACCCCACGGGGGTGTATCCCGGGGGGCAGGGATAATCCTGGCGTGACCATGGCAGGGGTTTCCTGGGGCACCCGCTGTGCTGGCCATGGAGCCGCAGGCCCGGCTGAGGGCGGAGGGTGAAAGCGGAGCCCGGCGTGGTGCTGTGGGGTGGTCCCTCTGCAGCTGCCACCTTGGTGCTGGGGAGGCCGGAGCCTCCCAGCTGCCCAGGCAGGGCCTGCCCTCCCCTCGCCGTGAGGCTTGGGGGGCAGGAGCGCCGTCCCGGGAGGGAGGCTGCGCGGGGAGCTGCTGCCCAGGGCTCAGCGGGGCTCGGAGCTGCAGGAGCGGCAAGAAAGGCCGTGCGAGGCACAGGGAGGGCGAGGGCTGGTCGATGGTGCAAGGTGCGGGGGCTGCTGTTGTCAGCAGGATGTGCTGTGGGGCCGGCAGGGACTGTTTGACCAACTAGATGGCCTTGTACGCAGGGATGACTGGCTTGGAGAATAGGGGTGATATCAGTAGCAGTCAATGCTGTTTGCCTTGACTCCAGCAGGGCTTTCGGCACTGCGTCCCGCAGCGTCCTCACAGACAAGACAATGAAGTACAAGGTGCCCGTGAGGGCGGCCGAAGGCRGCTCAGCGGTCAGGCCCGGAGGGCTGTGACCGGCAGCATGAGGCCCAGCAGGGCCCAGGCGCCCGCCAGAGCCAGTGCTCGGTTCGTGGTGTGCACAAGGGGACCCCGTGCTCCCTCGGCAGGTGGCTGAGCCGCCAAGGGCTGTGCTGCCCTTCGGAGGGACCTGGACAGGCCGGAGAGGGGCAGAGGCACCTCGTGGAGGTCAGTGACGAGGAGCCCGGAGCCCTGGGCTGGAAGCCCTGGCTGGGGAGCAGCTTTGCAGCGTCCTGGYGCAGCCAGCGGTGCGTCCTCAGGGACGAGGCCGGGGCCGCAGGGCACAGAGCAGCTCGAGGGAGGCGATCCGCCGCTCTGCTCCGCACTGGGCGGCCGCAGGCCAAGTGATGGGCTCCCCCAGTGCCAGACAGTCAGATCTGGGGCTCTTTTAAGCCTGAAGCTCTTGTCTGGGCTACAGCTCCCCGGCATAGAGAATTCAGTAGCAACAGTAGCTTGGACAAAATACTACAAGCGATCACTGCTTTTAAGTGCTTCCTAACCCCTCTGCTTGCTCCCGCATCCACACTGCAGTTCACCTTCCTCCTCACCTCCATGCTGTGACTTGGACTGGGAAACTGAGCTCGGAAAACTGTTATTTTAAATCCTTAATGTGTTTCACGATATCCTCACACACTGCAGTGACCTGAGCCAAGCAAGCCACAGTGCTAGAAGAGCAAAATGGGCAGGAAACCCTGCGCTGACCCATCTGCCCCACTCTTTGCACAGTGGTGGATCCACAGGATCGGAGGAGTCCTCCCCTCGGGGCTGTGTTAAGGTAAGYGAGGCCAGGCCTCTTGTTCAGCAAACAGGCAAGCTCTGCTTCACTAGCCCTGGCCACCAGAAAGGGAAAACAAGTGGAAGAAAATGCGAGTTGCTGTTTTCCTGTGTGTGAAGGTAGGTTACGAGCCCAGTACAGTCCCACTCATGGTTCAGCTCAGCCTAACGTGACTATTTCAAGGCACAGGCTAAAAGTAGGGCCAGACTTGTACAGTGCGGGAGGTTCAGGCAGAGATAAAATAGCTCTGCAGCAACGCACGACTACCAGGCAGCAGTTTTAGTATCTGAGCATTAGTTCCRAAAAACGTTAAGACAGAAAAATAGGAAGGAAAAAAACCCTACTGATTAAGTCCATTCTGACTGCAGTGCTCATCTCAATAATGGAAGAGTCAACAATTAGAATTATTTTTTAATAGTATTCAACATAAACATGGCACTTTACATCCTCAGGGCACAGAACATACAATGATTATTCCTCACAACATCCCTGTGAGGTAGGCATGAGGCTGCTGTTACTGTCTGACACGTGGATGGGTAGTGGCAGACAAGCAGGTAATCAATCTTGCACAATTAACAAATCTCCTGCCCCTTGTACAGGGACTGACTTCACTGAGTGCAGAGGAATGGGGCAAAGCTGAGATCTGATCAACTCTATTCTTGTACCTTATTTTAGGGTCCAAGCCTGTTGCTCCCTCATATTGCCCTGCAAAAGGAAACAAAAACCCCCACACAACCAAACATCCCTCTCGTTAAACAAGCATGCAGAGATTTCTTATGAAGTGAGGTCTGTAACAGAGATAGGGAACAAACAAACAAACTTCAACTCRGCCTAGATTTGAATAGAAACAAGAGGGAACTCAGTCAAATAGAGCGGTTTCAGCTTTAGTTGTTATGTCTCTGACACAGCATTTCAACCTTCAGCTCTGAATAAAAGTAATAAAAGCATTTGCTTGTCCGAAGAACATCTAGAAGCAGCAGCCTGCTACACTGTGATCACTGTCTCTCAGAAATTATGTTTATTTAGGTAAACTGTTCTTCTAAAGTCTGAGGGATTCTTGAGCAGGAGGGGGAACTTTTAAGTTTTTAAAAAGCCCCATAATATACCAGTTAACCAAGTAAACTTCTCCAGTGTTTCTGTTGCTGTAGGGCTATATGACAAAGTAGAGCAGTTTTGTAAGCTTTAACATAATAAAAAAAATCTGGCTTAATATACAATTATTGATTTTATTTCATAACCTTCTTTTGTAAAACAGCTTTAGGAAAAAAAAAGTATACCTGACAATATGGCTATTGTGATTAACTCCCTATCCCTTTCAGCTGAGAGATTTCTCAAACATTAAGACATTTTCCAGGAAAGGTTCATATCCTCAACCTGTCGACTGCCAAAGCTCAGCTGAAGTCAGTGTAGTTGTAACACCTTTCAGAGGCCGGCCGCTCTTCCATCGCTTCCGTCGGGTGCGGTGCCTGCGATCAYGGTCTGTCTCCTCGGGTTGAGAGGTGGCGGTGGCTAAAGAGGCCTGGCTACACACACGCTGAAAATCAAAATATATCGTCTTCCCCAGCACAGAAATCTTCTTTCCTGCGTAATGGAAGGTTCATCTGACAGAGTAATAATTGCACATTAAGTGGTAATTGTGCAAGAGCAGAAAGGTGCTTGCGGAAGAGAGATCTTCCTTTCTGATGAAATAACGGGGAAGAAGTGTTGATACTGTTAGCCACTGGACAGATGAACTTCTGAGATTCACTTTTGCTTTTCTAAAAGAAAATGTTACAACTACCCTCCCCCAGGGAGCTTTAAGCCTTGGTGAGTGTACAGAATTTTTAATCCACAGAGCAACTGTAGCCTCCAGACAAAAAGGAACTCAGAAGTGCACTTTGTATCTCCTGCCTCAAAGGGTTAAAGTGCTAAGTTTGATATATCCAACAATTAAGCATCTTTCCTAGTCCTTTATTTTTTTAAATGAAACTTTATCTTTGGTTTCCTGTATCTTTCCTGTAATTTTATCCTTTGTTTCTTCCATCTTTTCTGTGATTTTGTCCTTTGTTTCCTCCATTTTCTCTGTAATTTTATCCTTTGTTTCCTCCATCCTATCTTGCAGATATTCCTTTACTGGTGGTGGTGTGGACATGTAGCCACTTTTACGTAGATATTTGACAGTGATGGATGTTCCTCCTAAAGTCACAGTGTATCTGGCAGGAGTTGCAATCTTAAAGAAACCAAAGAAAACACCATATTAAAAAAAAAAAAAAAAAACCCAAGCAAAAGGTATTTCTAATATTAAGAATTTATCTTGGCTAGCATCAATGTCACATACTAAAAATTCCATTTATAAGGAAATAAAGCAATTTACAGCACACATAGCTTTTATCTAAAGTAGCCTTCTGGAAAAAATAATGCAGGCATTATGCTGCTTTAAAAACAACTAATAAAGCAAGCAAACAAAACACCTCCCTGCACAGCCTGTGGGAAGAGCATTAGGTGTCCCGGAACGCAATTCAGAACAGGCAGCCTGTGCACATTAAGCCATCTAAGCAAACAGGAAATACTGACAACAGGATATGCTTTAAATTCCAGGCTTCACAAGAATATAGGCATTTAACTTTGGGCCCAAAAATAGGAACCACATATAGAAAACCAAAGTTGAAAGAGACCTCGGKAGTTTACCTAAACGTAACACAGCAAACCAGGTTTATCACTCTGGAAAGTTTAGACTAACCAGGTCTTTCAGAACGTCAAAGATAAAGCCTGCAATCTTTCCTTTGCAGCCTCTTCTGCCGATTCCCCRTGTTGAAGGTTAATTTCAAGATTGCCAGATCCCACAGTTATAACAACTTTTTGGCCTTTAACCACATGTATATATCGGTTTCTTTAGGCACAGGAATAATTGGCAAAAACTGAGCTTTCGCATTTAGTTTGGGAAAATAATCTTTATAAGTAAAAGATAAGAAAAATCTCATTTCAGAAATCAATCAGGATGTACTGGAAGCAAAGACAATAGCTCATTTTGCTGTACAGCATCTGAAATGTTTAAAGTTTCCCAAGAACACACTGCGCACATGTAAAGCCAAAATGATACCCAAACCTGACTGCAAGTAATTGAGTCAAGTGGACAGCAAAAAAACCTCAACAATAATCAAGAATTAAGGCAGAAGGACAAACCAAAGAATCCTCGGGGTGAGGGGGGGAAGAAAAAAAAACCACACCTTTACCTGTACCTTTACCTGAAAAAAAGCACAGAGTATTTAATACTTATCTCTTTACCCCTATTGATACGTAAGGGATATAGAGGAAAAAAATGAATCTCTGATGGCAGACAAGCATTCGGCAGCAAATCAGTTATTTTAAAAGTACAGATGGGCTCTTTAAAGCTGCAGAGAGCCCATATCAACTTGCATGGGACTATTTTTACAACAAGAATGAGTCCTGAAGTATAAAATTGTAACTAAGAAGAGGAGAAAACAGCATTAATGCTTTCTGACCTAAACAAAAGCTTCCTGTTTAGTTCACTAGGCAAGATGTAGAGCTTATTTGCAAGCTCTTGTTACACCTACCTTATACAATGCATACGCAGTTAGTGCATTTCCACTTTGAGAATTTTTCAGGATGTTTACTACGCTGTCTGGCAAGCCAATCAATTCTAGGAATGGAACAACATTCACACCTCTATCAGACAGAAAAAGAAAAAGAACAGGATGKCATTGGAAGCTTGAGCAGTGATTCACATTACCATTCACATTCTTATATATTCATACAAACTTCATAATTTTATAGCAAAATGTTTTTCCAGGCAAGCAATACACTTACAAACTTCTTATTCTTGGTCATATAGGCAAGTTATTTTTTCCAGCATTACCCCTAGAGATGAGCCATTTACATGAACACTGTTGGGCTTAGCAATTGCCAGTATAAGTTATGTCCCAGCTTACTGTGGAGGTTTGGAGATAAGTAGATCTGTTTTACCTAAAAGACCTTTTCCCTCTCTTTTAAATTTTGGACTAAYGCCCAGAAGTCTAGAACCTAGAATCTTCCATTCCTTTTTATAAATAGATCAAACCAAAGGAATATGGCAAAGCAAAGGAAAGGACTCCTCTATCCACAAGACTTCAGGGCCAACACAAGGAGGCAAAATCAGCCATAGGGACTCCCGTCACAGCTTCTTCCTACTTGAAACCCAAGGAAACCAAGAGGAACACTGAATGATAAAGAGTCCTTTATATTACAGCAGAAAGCTACATACAGTTACAGAAGACCTGACTTGATAATATTCAGAAGTGTTTATTATCCGTATCTTTCAAATATGTTAAGCATTTTAGTCTTTTGTGTACGTGATAACTTTATTATCAGGAACAACAACGGACAGTAATTTATTAGTAACTACAAACTAAACAGAATCTAGAACTAGATGTCTATCCTCAGAACAGAAAATAAAGTAAAACCTTGTAAAATTGGAAAGACAGCATTATTCAGTGTTATTAAATAAACGACTAGGGTTTAATCTCATATCATTATTAGTTATTCTGAAAGTTATTTTTCACTTCAAGAGGTGCTGCTCCTCTAGCATGACAAATTGAAGCTTTGTTATAATTAGTTTCTAATTATATATTTCAGTTGCTTTCATTTGTCAAATGCATATTTTAGCAGCCAACTGAAATATTTCAGGAATAAACTACTCAATCTGAAATGTCTGGATACAAGCATAAACTTGGATTCACCTAAAGCAAAATATTTTAATAGCTCGAGACCTTTATTCCTCTGATATGAGCTAAATTTGGAATGACATTTGGATCTATAGCTCCTAGAAAGGGCAATTATGCCAGCTGGTCAGAGTAACTAAAACAAACACTTGTGTGGTAAGGCATTCTGATGTCAAAGCCCCGTACTTGCCACCGAACACTGCCATTGTTTCATGCTTTCTATTATTAAATATACAACATCCACAACCCAGAGATAAACATTTACTTTGCAAACTATTTGCAGATGGATAAAAGCTCTTTCATCTGAACCAACAGCTCATAAGCTGTGTAGCTTTTTTTTTCTTCCTTCTAATAAATGCCATTTTTCTAAAGGGCATCTGGCATACACTAGAGCTGGAAAAAAAACCCTAGAATTAAARCTATTCAATTTATATGCATTTTTCCCCAAAATATTTAGTTTGGGATTCAAAAGTGGGGCCTACAGTAGTAACTTCTTCAGGAAAGAGAAGTAAAAAAGGAAAAGAAAACCCACATGGGTAATGAAAAGCTCAGAGTGAAGTGCAAGATTTTAAAGAACAGTGATGGGGGCAGCCTGAGGTCAGAGGGGAAGAAGCAGAGATACTTTCCACCAAAGGCAAAGGAAGAACACACGGACCTTGCTCTGCACAGATCTCACCTAGCAATTCATAAGCATGAGTGGAAACCACTACCTTTACCTCRTGACGGGTTACTAATTACTTTCATACTGCTTACACCTATGTCTGTTTTGAGGAGATTTGTATTCCTTCTAATGTTAAGAAAGAATTTAGTAGGCAGCAGTAACAGCATGTTAATAACACTTACATGACACTCACAAATACCACAGAATGGTTGAGGTTGAAAGAGACCTCTAGAGATCATCTAGTCACGTTCGTGGTATTTTGAATATCAACCTTGGTCTTTCACTAAAAATATAGCCTTGTTTCCCTATTACATACAGAGATGGCTTCTGACAGGTAAAGGTAATTTATAATGCAGATTTTTTCTTCTGTGAAAGTGAGTCTCAATTTAACAACAGTATTAGGCACTGCAATATCAACTTACTTCATGGCTGCATAGTAAAAGGATCCAAACCACACAGTGGAGGTCAAAAGATGCACTGGAATCATGACTTTTCCATACTGTTTAAATGTTTTCTTGAATCTCTGAAAAAGACCAATTGATTTGTCTTGTAATGGATCAGGGTCTGAAGAAACCGAGTCTGCAGGGCTCTGCTGGGATTTATCATCAGTCGAAGTCAAAGCCTTTCTCTCTTCTGGGGCTTTGTGAGGAGTGTTTGCTGGCTGAGATGAAAATGCACGTTTCTTTGAGGCAAACAGTGCTGCACCTGCATGGTGACATCGTTTAGGAGGGCTCAGTGCCAAAATTGCTTTGCATCCAACATTAGATGAGACTGATTGTTCTTTTAAGCACTGAAAGATATTAGTTGGAGAAAAAAATAAACATGTCCCATGAGCCAGCTGAGATGCTGTTTGTAATATGCTCCTTTGCATTTTGATGAAGTGTGGCTGAGGTTCCTATAGAAAGGAAACAAGAGGGACAGAGTGAACAAATTGCATTTCAACAATCTTATTTGTAATTGCTCCAGTACTACTTGAAAAATATCCTCAAATTTTAAATTGCTTTCTATTTCAGGACAAGCAGCACTAATTCTTCCATTTTAAAAGGCCTTCCTTATCTTGCATTACAGAAATTCTCAGCTTCTTTTGGGATTAATCAAATCATTTCAAACCTTACTTCTTTAGTATTCCAAATTATAAATGGCACCTTCACTTAACATACACTGCCCTTCACAGTAAAAACGTTCATTCTGGTCCTCTAAAACCATGTTGAGATGTTCAGTGTGAAGTATTACTTACATCTGCTTAATCTGGTCCAGTTGTTGAAAAGTTATCCTTAAAGCTTCACTTTTAGTAGCAAATGGGAATTTAAGTGATACTTTCAGCCTAAGTAAACTTAGCATGGCCTCACTAAATTCTTCTAATAATTATGGGATGCTCTTGAAGAGAGACTAATATCTGCAATATATTTAAAACTAACTTTTTGTGTCAATATACTGTTAGATTCAGTATCCTTTTTACTATTCTAGTTTATTYCAAATTGAAAGAACAAAGACTCACACAATAAAACCAATGGAGYAAAACCAGCAGTTAGACACCTAACAACAGCCTGCTAGTACCCATCTGTAAAGAATGGGTATGGTGCTGTTGCGTGTCGAGCATCAACAAGAACAAATTTACACTGCAATCTCAGGAGTATAATAATGAAATCAGTATTTTAAAATTGTGGGGAACCTTGTTAGCGCTCTAATTTTGCAGTTATTTCTGAAAGTTGAAAAGAGCCATAATCCCTAAAAAAATACTTTTAGCATGTACAGGCATCGACAAGTCATTTTCTTCTAGAGATTAGCAAACTATGAACTAATGAACTCAATACCAACTCTCTCTCATTTATGCAATGACCACAAATTAGAGAATTACTGCATTTCTTTCCCTCCCAGAAAAGCATCAGTGACCGATTTTGTTTAACAAGCACCAGCTAAGTTAATTTTAACTTTCAAGTCTTTTTAATGTTATTAGATGTTTTAATACCACAACAATTCTTAACCCAAACTAAWACCACTTAAGTTTGAATGAAACTCCACTATCACCTTTGTCGRGTTCCCCTTCACCAAAAGCCTTGGTTATTTGTCACTCAGGTAGTGAATTTGTCTAGATTCTCACAACAGATAAATGCTTCATAACGTAGTTTGCAAAAAAAAGTGTCATACATACCCCTTTTTTACTTTACAGATGCTTTACAAAGAAAGTACAAGTTCTTGATGTTTGAAACCTTCTTCTACTATTTCCCACCTTTCAAATATATTTCTTGAACATACTGAAGACTCTATCAAAGTAGAAAACAAAAAGGCACATTTAGAGAAACAGAAGCAGAGACAATAGCAAAGTAGTACAGAGAAGATTTCTGGTTGGCCTTAAGCTTTGCTTCCTGAAAAAGGTCTAATTTCTCTTCTAGATAACAGCAGGCTAAATGGCAGGTTTTCTTCTACATAGCTTAAAGTTCCTTAACTGTGAACTGCTGCCTCTTTCCAAGTGATAAAAGCTGTACAATCCAAAAGCATTCTTATCAGAATATTTCCACCTATATATTGTATATGTGTATACATATATATATACATATATATATATATATTGCTCCAATTGCAACGTTTGATGTGGTGAAGAGACTGGAAGAATGGTTGTGAGCTCCTTGGCAAGCTTTCTATGCTGAATGTGAAGCACAGACAATACTTGAACGTGAATGTTCTTCAAATTTCTTGAATTCTCACCCACAGAGCAGGTATTGCCTCCTGTGGGGGGATGGGGACTCTTGTCTCTATGCAAGGAAGCTGTTACTGACTCCTACCGAATTACAAACTCAGTGGGGGCCACAGAGGACTATTGCTTATACAGCAGTAAAATCAACGAGAGTTGCTGCCTTTTAATATGTCATTCTATGCTAAGGTACCCGTAAGAATTCATTAGGAGTAAAAACTGCCTGCTGTATTTCTGTTTTTATGGGAAGCAGAGGGTTTTTTTGGTGTTCCCAGACTCCAGTGCAACCTTTCTTTCAAAAAAAGATGGATAAGTATCATGAATATTAAAAACAAAATAAAAACTCTCCAAAAAGGGCTCGTTTCCCCTCTTACCTAACAGGGCAGAGCATTCTGAGCATTTTCCCCTAAACACGCATTCACCATATCCAGTCAGCAGACTCAGCAAGGACAACCATGAGTCAGTGGGAAACCAGGAGCTCCCAAATCGCTTCCACTGCATCTCYCAATTCGCCTTTCAACTGCCTCAGAAGGAGGTGAGAAATACCCCTGCTACGCCGTGCACAGAAACTGATGGCAAGAAGAAACCAAGCAGCTATATCTGAGTTCTCGCACCATTCCCATTTCTCACAGCGCCACTTCTAGGTTTTGCTATCCATCCATTAGTCTGATGGCACAAACGATATATGGCACCAAGCCYCTCCAATTGCCTCTGCTGCAGAACATTCAGATATGAAAAATAAGAGGATTCTCCTACATAAGCAGCAGGTGGACATTACTTCTGTTCAATATTCATTACCTGCTAGCCAGTCGCYAACAAACTAGCCATTGGAGTTTCAAAGCCTTTGCTCAAAGAACTAAGTACAGTAAATCATGAAATTCAATCGTCAAAATGTCACCGATGGCTTTGAAGTACAGACATTTCTAAAATCACTGTGAGACTTTTCATGCCTTTTTTTTTTTTTGTTCTTTCTCAGAAGATAGACTTGAAACTCATCAACTACAGCTGTTCTCCATGATGCACCTGACCGGTGAAAGGGAACGATCTCACTGTTGGGGGTAAACCTGAGAAGATCCTGAATTTCTGAAGCATGGATGGTAGCATGATTCTGGCTATGACTAGAAGAATCCGCTTATCTTTTGYTTCTCTGCTTTAGAAAGCTTTCTGCTACACAGTTGATAAGAAAAGGTCAAAATGTGAGTCAAAAGTGATAGTGCTTACATTTGGGAAAATAAAACCCTTTTATTTTCCATAGCAAGACTGTACATTTCAAAGAAATACTAATGTATTTCACTGGTTCTTGCTTTATTTTGCACATCATACGGAACAAAGGGGAGACTTCTGAAATGTGAACAAGCATCAGCTATTATTAAATGGAAGTRCACACCCAGAGGAGGAAAGTGTTATAGTGATGACAGCAAAGCATAGGTAAAGAAAATGACTGAGATTAATGTAGCAGATTATATTTACTTCTAATAAAATCCATTTACAAAGTAAGAGACGTGGGCACATGCTTAAGTGTAACTTTGAAAAATTACTTTGCTCAACACTGCAAGAAAATCTAATAGAACAGACAACTCAAAGTTGACAATGTCTGTAGCTCACAAGCAACATGAAATTGCAGTTATTTAATCGTCCCAAAACATGAAAATACAGTAGCAATYTGTCCTTTAAATTTGGATTAGCAAAAAAAAGGTCCTGGTATGCTGTGCTCTCCACAYGCAGCACAAGAAACTGTGCAAGTCAATGGGTTTATTGCCAAATTTTATTCAGTAAGTACAGTACTTTCTCCAGAAAATTACCAGAGTTATACAAGTTACATGATTACCTTCCTAACTTGCAGTTGCTAAAAACACCTCAGATTCTAGTAAGGTAGGACAGTAAACTAAATGTTATAAGCAACTGTACCAAGTCATTTTTTAAAAAAATATTTCTTAAATATTTTAGGGTAATTCAGCTTCTTTCTGCTCTTGCATAATACTGTAGATGAAAGTATAGAAACTAGAAAAATGGTGGTTTGTGGCACAAGAGTATTTTCAAGGTGGGGAAAAATCTCTTTCAAAGTGTCTTCAMTTTCTGCATTAGGTTTATTTATATGCTACAAGAAAAAAAAATATGGAGAAGTCTAAGCTCATATACAGGTGTTCTTTGCTCACGTGGTCAGTAGCTAAACAAATGGACTAGGACAAAATATGAAACAATACGTAATGCTTCTGGGGTAACATTTCCTCTTCAGTGCTGTTGTATTCTGGCCAGTTATTTAGTAGAACCTCCAGCTGGCTACAGATAGAGCTGAAAAGGCCTTTGCTGTTCAGAGCATACTGCTTGTTGGGATTCTCACGTATCCATTTAGTTTTTGAAGGCACTGCTGTCTCCTGACAAGTTATAAACAAGGCCCCTRACATAAAGGAAGTGCTCTAGTCACCTCTTAACAAAAGCAGAATTTAACTTCTTATTACAGAGGTTTTGTTTATGGAATTTTTGTACTTCTGTTTYAACTTAGATCATCTTTGGCATAAAACTGATCAACTCCAGGAATAGCTCATCTCTTGCATTTGCTGGGCTACATTGTCGCATCCCAGTGCTACTCGGAAGAGGAGAATAGACTTGCTTTCCTCCTGAGGACAACAGAGTGCCAGCATGCCACAGGGTGGGTTTGGGCGATAATCACTAATTGATYGTTTTGAATATATGCAAATAATTCAAGCAAAAATAAACACGAGACCATTGCAGAACATATGGGTAACAAGCCAAGCTRATATACATGGAGGACAGTTTGGCCTTGGACAGTCAATCTGCTGCAGGAAAGAGAAGTCATGACAGACATGCAGTCAGAGGAAGCTTTCTCAGAGTTAWAAACAGTTATTCTGTTACAACAAATTTTTGAGTTACAAAAGGGAAAAAATAGAGAATGGGAGTAGATTTAAGATGGCGAAAACTTGACTAGAAGTTTTTTTGAAAAAGAGGTCAGTAACTATTAAAAACCATCTGAGGGAATTGAGSATAGAGCATATGTAAACCATACTGGTTTATTTTCTCATCTTAGTTCTACCAGAATCACTCTGGACACACTATGTAAATATGGGTGGTTTTAAAACAGATTCATTTGGTTTGCTAGTATTCAAAAAGAATATATTAATTATACCACAGGAGAGTTCCCACTCAAAGTCTATGAGCCTTTTTCRCTCTCAAGGCACCATTCTATGAAGWCAGAAAATTAATCTACATTCTTGTCATTTTGTAGTGTAAAATCAAGAAAATTTTGAGGCTTGGGTGTGGTATATACAATTTTGAAAGGGCACAATCCACWTTTTCAGAAATTTGATTAACATTTCATACATAAATTTGTTCTTTTCAAGAACTTATTAACAGTGTAGTCATAAAAAATCCAAATATTAAGCTAATAGACACAGCTGAACAGAAAATACATAGGTTATAGAAAAGCTGAGAACACATTTTAAAAGCATTTTATCAATAACGCAATAGATGCAAAGCATCGTTGTTTTTTGAAATTCAAAGTAAAATATGACCAACTATAAATCTCCTAGTAACTGAAATGGTTCATGATAGCAAGCCGTCTCCCTGCTATAGGAGATAGCAAGCCGTCTCTTCCTATGGGTGGGAAGGGATGGTACACTTCCACACATAGTAAGTTTGCACTTATTCTCCGTATCAGTTTATCAACAATATCTGAATGAACACAGAGAATTCACATACTGACCTTAGTTACATCTGCAATGTCCCTGGAACATTGTTATTTATTCTAAACCATGACATTGATTTAGAATTTGAAGTTTTGGTATCACTGATACCAAACAGGTCTGATCTTGCCAATCAATCAAGACAATCCCCCAGATTATGATCCTGCATTTTAAGGTAATGGCAGTAATGCAAAATAAATCTTGGCAAACTTACTAAAATCTTTGTCAAAATCATCTCATCAAAACAATCCAAGGATTTTACCTTTTGCAGACAGATTACCTAAAAACATTAACCTCATTCCAGCTACATCATGTCTAAACTCTACAMTAGATTCACTTCAGAAATGCTATGCTAGTATTAATTTCTAATATTATACTGCAGTACTGATACAAGACCAGAAGCAACAACCCCCTTTTTACCCTTACTTTATCTAAGCTACTCTTGTTCTTACTAAAGCTTAGTCACACATTTCTGGTAAAGTAAGTTTATCAAGGTCACAAAAGTAGATACTGCTATGATCTCCTGATATGTCAATATCAGAAACAGACAGAACAAAAAGTAGCTTTAAGTAGATGGAAAGTTCTTGTAGAACTTTAGGGATACTGACTGGGCAAACTCAGGAGGTAAAAAAAAAAGCGGGCAGACCTTATACAATGTTTACACATGGTGTTACAGATCTAGAATGCTAAATAGGAGGCTGCACAGCTAACCTGCTTCCAATAAAACGGACAGTGGTACCCSCAGTTTCCTCTCTTTTTAAAGGTATTGTATCTCAAATTTCCACCTATTGAACCTGACATAAAAAGTATGAATATAGTTTAATTATTTTAAAATAAAACATCAATTTTTACAGTACTTTCTGCTCTCCAGAACTACTTTTTTTTWAATTGATTGGTACTATTTTACCTCATACTCTGTATTCCAGCTTTGAAGTATCGAGCATCTATCTAACTCCTTCAGAAGTTTCATTCTGCCCTCTACTGATTTTCTACATAAATACACCTCATATACTAACATTGAAAAGGCCTAGTGAACAGCTCTCTTYACCACAAACATTCTTCCCAAGGGTAAATCTGCTAGCTCATCTATCCATTGCTGCAACTCCAAAAAAGTAAAGATGAGAAAGAGGGAGAATGGTGACAAGACTACAGTACATACGTTATTTTGAGTTACAAGGTCTGTACATAATCTCTTTCTCAGTAGGAAGACACAAATATAACCATAAACATCAGTGAGTGAACAGATCTCCAAACAAAACTGCCTGCCTTTTAAAGTGCCAGTTAATTGGGGGGTTGACGATTTGTCACTCTACATACACATAAATGACTGAAGCAAGTTGGAAAGTTAAGCTTTTAATTGAGTCTTCCTCAAAACTAGGCMAACATGCCTATGCTATAAAGGTTAAAAAAACAATTCAGAGGAGGGAGTACCTACTGATTTTGTCCTTCTTATTATCTCATAATAATAAACAAAATGTTCTCTTTACTCCCAGTTCAAATTCTCCTTTCTCTTGCCTTTGGTTGTATGTTTTCCCAAGCTTCTTTTTATCTTCCAATGTATTATTTGTTTATTCCCCTTTTAATACCAGTGTTTTTTCTTCTGAGAGTTTTCAGCAAAAGGGCCATTCACATGGGAAGCAGAAGTGGCAAAGTAGTGGGAAGGTTTTACTAAATAACCTCAAAGTAAGTGCAAAAAATAATTTACAAAAGCCAGCCTAATGCCAGCAGTTCACTACACATGGTTTTGAACTGCCTTGAAGGAAAAACAAACAAAATGAAAACAAACAAAAAATCAAAACCAGTAACTAACACAGATCACTCTTCAATTCTCTACTGAAATAGATTATGTTTACTGAAAACTGAATATGATTTCAGCTTTATTTGTCTCCATGACAATTCATCCAACTTTCAATTAGCAAATTCCTCACCCCTTTCAGCCTTCATCAAGTATCTCACAGAGTTCTGAACCTGTACTTCAACACACACTGGAAAACATCAGAAACATGACTATTACTTCTATGTTCAGTGTTCAGATTATTTCTTTTCTCAAGCTTTGCTACTTCCACGCACATCTCTTCAACAAAGCCATCAGTAACAGTCAAAAGATTACAGACAAAACTGAACTCCAGATTGCTCAAGACTTCCTGCAAACTCATTTTTGAGATCATAGCTCAGATTCCAGTATGCAAGCATAATATTTCCAAGTAGTTAAGACTTTGCTGACATGTAAGATTTAGATTATAATATCTAAATTAAATAGCTCTTGGAGTTCTAATGATACATTTGTGCATGCAAGAAATAATGAAAACTGCAGACACACTGAGAATATTCTAACTTTTACTATAACAGCTTGTGCTAACCCCATCAGATCCGAGCTGTCTTTGATCAGATCATAAAATATAGGTATTTAAATACTTCCTCCTGACAAATTTTAGAAAGCAAAGGTAAAAAAAAGAATTTAGAATATGCTTACATTTAGACCCTAGTTTCAACTTGGCACAGCCTTTTCTCTCATTGTGCGATCCCAAACCACTTACTTCCTGACCTTGGTAAATGTGAGGTCCTTTGTACATTGTCTCGTCTCATAGTTCTGTGTCCCTGTCCTCAATAATCCAATTGCAATCAATAATACTAATTGTAATTTAATAATTATATCATGTATTTCATAGTTAAATCGTTACAAGCCACTTAAAGTAACAACTCTTAGCACATTAACAAGTTTTCCACCTTTCAATATTCATGAGAAGTGCTTCTAAGCTTTCAGAAAATGTGCTTACAAAAATTCCTTAAGCCTTAAAAATAAGAACATCCATAAAACAGCCTCAAACTGAAAAAAAATCATTTTAAATATGAACAGAATTCACAGTGGAGGAGTTAAATTCAAGATTTTCTTTTATTCACTCACTACATTTATTTCATTTTCAAACACTGCAAAGCTGTCATAAAAAAAAAAAAAAAAAAAAAAAAAAAAAAAAAAAACCTTCAGCTTTCAGCAGAATCCTGTTGGCAGAAATCCACTTCCAGTATAAATCTTTCCTTCCTAAATATTCAAAAGTCAGTGTTGAATTCTCTGTTGTGAATTCAAACTTGCCCATATGGGGAAATATGTGTAGTATCAATCAGAAAATCTTGAAAAATTATGTGTGAAAAGGCTGATCATAACATTTACAGAACACACACATGCTCAAAAACATACTCTCCATTTAATTGTTTTGTAAGTGCTATTTCCCACAGTTCTACAAGTGAATACTACTGTTCTTATAAAAGAAGCATTACTGTTAGTAAGATCTTGTTTAAGTGGGATGGTATTTGATTGCTGAATGGATAAATGATCTTGCTCACCACTCAGTAGTGCCTTCTAGAGCATCTYTTGCTTGGTGAAAGAGACTGCTAACGTCTCCACCCATGTGAAAAACAAAGTGACACAATCTGCAAGTGTCTGAAAGCACTTGCAGCAATATTAGCCCAGAAGGAGCTCTTCACAAAATTTCAATAATAGGACCTCAGAAAGACTGTTCCTCCAATCTTAAGTAGCAGACCAGATATTTTCAGAAAAGGGTACCACCAAATGCCTGCATGGGTTCCCTTTCAGCTTACAAAGGTTTCAGACAATCCTGTAAATACCAGCAGGAGCTTTTCAGCCAACAAAACACTTTGCAGCATTTTGACCTGTCATTTTGCATACAGCCCCAATTTTCTGAGCCATTATCAGGACAGCAGTCCCAAGGAAAAGAGATTACAGAGCCAGAAGCATTTACTGCCTTCAAGGTGGGAAAGGCAGATAGTGAGGCCATTCCGAAAAGCAGGAATTTTTTTTTGCCTACCTAAAAATTTGGCAAGAGGTTTTAAGAACRAGGAGGATAAAAATGAAGCTGCAATGCTCAAAGAAATTGCATCATCATTAACCACAGAGTAAAGCATAACTCGGTGTTTTGATCTTCCATTCAACTTAGCAGTGTCGAATTTTTTAGGGAACCTGATTCAAATAGTAAAAAAAATCCTCTATAGTGAGTAGACTTCTTTCTATTGATATGCTTAAAGACTTATTTTAAAGGGGGAGGGAGGAAAAAAATGGCATGTTTAGCATGATACACTATCACTGATCCCATGCCATTCATAAACCCTACCTGTTCATTTCTAAACACAGAGTTAGGTTGTGAACTCTACACAAGCTTCAGAGGTAGCAGTCTCTGTCAGCCTGTGGTTTTGCCAATGACTCCAATACATTAGGCCTTCAAAAGGTGCTAGTTGCAGAGTCAGGGAGATAGTACGTAATACAAAGCCATCAATAAAGTCCTCAGGATTAACTCCTCAATGCCATTTACCCACATCATCTAACTTCACATAAATTACTCTTTAAATGAGACATCTTAAAACATTATGGCAGACTTCTAACAGGGCAAAGATACCTCCCAGAGCACTTGGTATTTGTTAAAAAAAACAGCACGTACACGACATGGAGCTCTGTGAACTCACTTATGACTGACAYAGCTTAAGCCGATGAATTCAACTTGTGGCCTATATATTGCTATTATTATTGCTTAGGAAAGGACAGCCAAAAATAAAGACTTCCTAGCCCGCATCTTCTGTATCTAAATAACTCTTCCAAATTRCTCCTAGTAGCTACAGAAAACATGTGATTCTTACCCTTGCATAGTCTGCTGTAATACTCATAGGGAAGAAACAAGAATATATATTCATAGAATCATAGAATCATAGAWTGCCGAAGGTTGGAAGGGACCTCAGAGGTCATCGTGTCCAACCCCCCTGCTCAGGCAGGGTCACCTAGAGCACRTGGCACAGGGCTGCATCCAAGCGGGTTTTAAAGATCTCCAAAGAAGGAGACTCCACAACCTCTCTGGGCAGCCTGTTCCAGTGCTTTGTCACCCTCACAGTGAAGAAATGCTTCCTTAAGTTCCTGTGGAACTTCCGATGCTTCAGTTTGAAGCCATTTCCTCTAGTCCTATCCCTGCCCACCACTGAAAAGAGGCTGCCCCCCTCCTCCTCACTGCCTCCCTTGAGRTATTTATACACGCTGATCAGGTCCCCCCTCAGCCTCCTCTTCTCCAGGCTGAACAGACCCAGCTCYCTCAGCCTTTGCTCATAGGGCAGATGTTCCAGGCCTCTGATCATCCTGGTAGCCCTGCGCTGGACTCTCTCCAGCAGCTCCACATCCCTCTTGTACTGGGGAGCCCAGACCTGGACGCAGTACTCCAGATGTGGCCTCACCAGGGCTGAGTAGAGGGGGATGATCACTTCCCTCGACCTGCTGGAGACGCTCTTCTTAATGCACCCCAGGATCCCGTTGGCCTTCCTGGCCACCAGGGCACACTGCTGCCTCATGGTCAACTTGTMKTCCACCATGACACCCAGGTCCCTCTCTGCGGGACTGCTCTCCAGCAGGTCCACTCCTAATCTGTACTGGTGTCCAGGGTTATTCTCAGATATTGCTCTCCTGTTCTTTAGGAGCAAAGATTCTTGACAACAAAAAACTAAGGAAAATTGACCTCCTATAGATTAAGTTCACTGATGTCTAATAAAAACCTCAACAACAACCAACCAACCAACCTATACAATTCAAATCAGGTTCTTCTGTAGCTAGGGCATTCAAAACAGCTCTCTCATACACACTCCTGTGTTTGCTAAAGAATTTACGTTGTAGACATTTTTTCAGAAGTAGTAGCATTTTCTACTTGACTATTTTCATATAATGTCCGTAAATTCTGTGATTTCTAAGTCTCTGTCAAAGCTATTTAGTACTATCTGCTTGCTCTTCCTTCCAGCTTTCCCTCCTAACTCTGGGGATCACATATGCTTTATGTTTCTAGGAAATCATAGTCAAAATTAAAATTTCTGTATTTTCAAGCTCACACCTATCTCTGCTGTCCAATACTTTCAAATGCCTTTTTACTTACAATCATGGGACAGCATATATTATGCAGAGCTATACATCCACCAGCACAGGAGAATACAAAGCTTATCTTTTGAATGATGAAAGTAATACTGCATACATTTATTTTTAAGGAGTTCTCTGTAAACATGTTCTAAGACTTAAAAAGAAAACAAAATTCTACAGAAAGAATTATCCTATCGTCTAGGATAGTGGGAAGAAAAAGACTTCATCTAATTTTACAACTAGTAAAATCAGCTTTAAAATCCACAAGATATTAAGAAGAGCATGCAGTTAACAGACTGGCAAATTCTGGGTCAAAGTACCACCTTAACAGTTAAAATAAAAATGCCATCACATTCTATTTAACTCTTTCATCAGCCACCTGATTAAGAGACTTACAGAACAGCTGTCGAGTTATTTTATTCTTACTTAAAATCCACAAAATCCATCAATCTATAACCCTACTGTTGTATCTCATAATTTGTTCACGAGCATCTGAACAGTTTGACCATTCTTCTCTCCCCTCCCACCACTTGATGCTGCGAGAGCTCCTACTTAAGTAGTTTTAGAGAAGCAGGGTTATCTTTTACAACTCTCTGGAGCCACAATCACTGCTATGCAACTTACGGTTTGATTTGTTTGCATAACAACTGTTACACATGGCAAAGGTCAGTTTTGGACAAGATTAAACAGCAGAGCTACGGGATTGAAATATACAGGCCAACTAAGCTATATCTAGGAACATGACTGATACAAACTAAGGCTAGTTATCAGAGATAAAGGGACGTTCTGTCCCACAAAACCTCCATTTCTTCATGTGTATATAAACAGCTAGGGCAGAAGGCAGCTACAGCAGCAAAATTAAATGACCTTTTTGACACAAACAAGAATAAATAAATAAAAATCGCACCATATCTTTTCCCAACAGTTACTACGGTTTGCAAAGTAGATTTGTAGGTAGCCACTAATGTTTTTAAATTTCTTACATGCCTTACACATGCTAGCAGTCTGGATTTGCCTGATCAATTCTTGCAAAGTAGAAGCCAGCTGATACCTACYCACCCAGCTCGCTGAATGATTATTTCCCCACCTCGATGGGAACACTTGTCAGAGCACAAGGCAGGCTCTTTCTCAGTGTTGCCACAGATGTCAGTCCTTTCACCTCAAACAGCCCTGAGCTGAACAGGAGGCAAGTGCCTGCTGTCAGCAACACTGGGGTAGTGGGGGCATGTCCTACAGGCACACATTTCCCACAAAGCAGCAGCTACAAATGAAGAAAACAAACAAACAAACAAAAAACCCTTTTAGCATAGGTAACAATACATAACCTGAATTAAGAGCCCGTTCCCTGCAGCTTCTTAAACTAGTGTGTAATTTTGGAAAACTTTAAAGTTTATGCATAATAACTAAACATCAAAGTGTCAATGCTAAGTTGAGCAATACTTTCAGTTAGAGTTTACTTAAYGATCAGGCTCAGCGGTAAGAATTCCACAACATTTAATGTGCTGCTTTCTAAACTTATGCTTCTCTTTTCAGAAATGGACATGAATGTGTGGGTTATTTTGTTTTTAAGTTTCCAGCATAATTTCTCACTGTATCTAAAAGCTGAAGAATACTTGTCTAACAGCCTTACCATAAAGGCTTACTATTTCTAACACGGTGATTCCCCAGATAACTCCCACAGCTAATTACCTGTGGCAGCCTCCTAATGCACAGCCTAAAGCCGTGCAAATTGGCAGGAAGGATTCTGCCGAGTTCAACMAGCCACTCCTTCCTACGGAGAGTCAGAGGCCTCCAAAGCTTACCCAGCAAAATGAAAAAGGGCGCTGAAGGCTCACTATGGTCAGGGCTAGGAGTTCAACTAATGAGCTAATTAGAGGAGGGGGGAAAATAATGAAGATTTTTCAATTTCGAGGCTCCCCTAACAGTGCTAGCCACTGGACCAGCCACACACCACAAGGTAACAGCTAGGAAGCTGGCAAAATATTCATCAGAGCAGGAAGCTTTTTCACAAACACCTTAAGCAGAGGATTTTTAAAAGTCGAGATACAGGTAGCTGTCTCAAGGTCCCAAGGAGCGCAAGCAAACTACAGCCTTTAAAACGGTACAACTGTCAGGGCAAGATTGTCAATAGAAGACAAAGCAGCCCAGAAGTTTGCAGAACAGAAAACAAACAAACAAACACGACAAAAACAAATCAAAGCGCACAGACGCTACACACGTACAATAAACAAACGAACTACACGAGGGGGAAGCCGCGGAGCTCGGGCCCGCCGCCCCCGC